>NW_028294890.1:0-125561 GCF_964341445.2 Mesoplodon mirus | reverse complement strand
TACGGGAGACCTAGAGAATGGAAACAGTGTGTATAGAAATGTTTTCTAAAACTCAACTAATTGTCCCTCTCCTGGTGCTCCAGTTTGACTTTCCAACTGCTTTACTATCAATCTCCCAACTTGGAGAGACAGCCCCTTTCTCCTCCTGGAAAACACAGGTTGCCAATTTGGCAGAGGATGAAAGGGAAGAGGGAGAACCAATGAGAGAGTACCTCTTAGGCATTTGGACAGGCACTTGTCACTCTAATTGCCTGGCACCAAGAAGAATTAACCAAAGTCTCAGCCACCCACCGGGAAAGAGTATATGTCCTGAACAAAAATTTTGGACTTGCGTTCAGCTCACAAAAACGAGTTAAAAAATGGAGCTCAGGGGCACAGCACTTCACAAAATGGCAGAGTAATAAAGGACAACTGTCGTCCAAAAATCTGCTGAGGGAAGGCAAAGAGGCGGACTTGAAAGTGTGGCAGAATAGCAGGAAACAGATTTCAATAGGTACGTTGGAATGGTCTTTAAAGCAGAGGAAGAGGGGCACAACTTTGACAATGATGCACTTGGCCAAAATGGGTGTACGCGTTTTCTCCTGAATATATTCAGGAGAAAACGCATACGCCCTTTTTGGCCAAGCAAGCAAGCGGGCAATGCAAATCTGCAGTACAAAGAAGTATCCCTTCCCACTGGTCAAAAGGGACATCGGCAAAATGTGTAAAAACCAGAAAGGCAAGAGAGGACCTGGAGAACAGGGAGCCTTGTTATGCTGATGGGCGGGATGTAATTTGGCAACTGCCTCTCTGGAGGAGTGCACTGTGTTCCATAAAACAAGTAAACAACAAAGCTACAGAGCCATGGGCACTTCCAGTCTAGGGAATATACCTTGGGAAAACTGAAAATCATTAAGACAGAGCCACCCCAAAGTTTAGGGCTGCAATGCTTACAAGAACCTCAACTTTGGTACACCTTAATTATCCCAGGAAAGTTAAATCATTTACAAAAAATTGTGGTACTTACGTACGATGGAATATCCGTCAGCCATGAAATCAATGTCATAAGACCAGTAGCAGCAAAATGAGTGGATTCAGGTTCGATGATTCTAAGTGAAATAATCACACAGAAAAAGAAGCTTATCATAAGATATCACTTATGAAGATCCTGTAACATGGCTACACATGAACTGAGGTAGGAAAGAGAACAGAGTCTCACATTTAGAAAACACTCTTATGCCTGCTTAAGGGGGAAGGAGAGGTGGGGTGATGCATAAAACCAGAGTTTGATATAAGCACAGGTACCGTTCCAAAAACCAATTATGGAATAGACAAGACCTACCTATACCTTCCTCAGTGAAAGGGACTCAAAACCCCATATTTCCCGCAGAGGAATATATCTGACTAGTAAGAATCTAAAAACCTATGTATAGATATGTCTCCGTAAGGGAATCAAGTGTGTCTAGACAGGCATAAACATGGCAGCGAGAATCAGCTCAAACCCAGTATAAAAAGGAAATTCAAAAACAAAACAAAAAAACAGGGAATTTGTTTACAATTCCTTTAGGGTCTCTGATGAAACGTGGAATGACCCTGTCTACAATGACAGCTGGATGTGGCATAAGGCTGGACACTTGGGATTGAGAGGATTGGTGAGATTGGGTGAGCAAATGCAGACCCTTTAAAGCAATAATGCATGGCACCCATTCCATGGGTCCCAACTCTCCAGGTTGAAGGGAATATTACTACAGCTATAACATGTACGGGAAACCTAGAGAATGGACACACAGTGAATACGAAAGGTCTCTAAAACTCAATGAATAGTCCCTCTCCTGGTGCTCCGGTTTGACTTTCCAACTGATATACTATCAATCTCCCAACTTGGAGAGACAGCCCCTTTAACCTCCTGGTTCTCACAGGTTGCCAATTTGGCAGAGGATGAAAGGGAAGAGGGAGAACCAATGAGAGAGTAGCTGTTAGGCATTTGGACGGGCATATGTCACTCTAATTTCCCGGCAGGAAGAAGAATTAACCAATGTCTCAGCCACCCAACGTGAACCAGTATAGGTACTGAACCAAAATTTTGGACATGCGTTCAGCTCACAAAAAACGACTTGTAAAATGTAGCTCAAGGGCACAGCAATTCACAAACTGGCAGAGTAATAAAGGAAAACTATCAGCCCAAAATCTGTTCAGGGAAGGCAACGAGGCAGACTTGAAAGCGAGGCAGAATAGCAGGAATCAGATTTCAAGAGGTACGTTGGAATCACCTGTAAAGCACAGGAAGAGGGTCACAACTTCGACAATGATGCACTTGGCCAAAAAGGGCGTATGCATTTTCTCCTGAATATATGCAGGAGAAAACGCATACACCCCTTTTTGGCCAAGCAAGCAAGCGGGCAATGCAAATCTGCACTACAAAGAAGTGTCACTTCCCACCATTCAAAAGGGACATCCACAAAATATGTAAAAACCAGAAAGGCAAGACAGGCCCTGGAGAACAGGGAGCCTTGTCATGCTGATGGGTGGGTTGTAAATTGCCAACTGCCTCTCTGGAGGAGTGCATTGTATTCCCTAAAACAAGTAAACAACAGAGCTACAGAGCCAAGGGCACTTCCAGTCTAGGGAATATACCTTGGGAAAACTGAAAATCAATAAGACAGAGCCACCTTCAAATTTAGGGCTGCAGTGCTTACAACAACCTCAACTGGGTACACCTGAAATATCCCAGGAATGATAAAAATCGTTCAAAAAATTGTGGTACTTACGTAGGATGGAATATCCGTCAGCTATGAAATCAATGTCATAAGACCAGTAGCAGCAAAATGAGTGGATTCAGGTACGATGATTTCAAGTGAAATATGTCACACAGAAAAAGAAGCTTATCATAAGATATCACTTATGAAGATCCTGTAAACATGGCTACACATGAACTGAGTTAGGAAAGAGAACAGAGTCTCACATTTAGAGAACACTCTTATGCCTGCTTAAGGGGGAAGGAGAGGTGGGGTGATGCATAAAACCAGAGTTTGATATAAGCACAGGTACCGTTCCAAAAACCAACTATGGAATAGACAAGACCTACCTATACCTTTCTCAGTGAAAGGGACTCAAAACACCATATTTCCCTCAGAGGAATATATCTGACTAGTAAGAATCTTAAAACCTATGTATTGATATGTCTCCGTAAGGGAATCAAGTGTGTCTAGACTGGCATAAACATGGCAGTGAGAATCAGCTCAAACCGAGTATAAAAAGGAATTTCAAAAACAAAACAAAAAAACAGGGAAATTCTTTACAATCCCTTCAGGGTCTCTGATGAAACCTGGAATGAACCTATCTACAACTACAGCTTGATGTGGCATAAGGCTTGATACTTGGGACTGAGAGGATTGTTGAGACTGGGTGAGCAAACACAGACCCTTTAATGCAATAATGCTTGGTCTCCATTCCATGGTTCCAAACTCTCCAGGTTGAAGGGAATATTACTACAGCTAAAACATGTACGGGAGACCTAGAGAATGGAAACAGTGTGTATAGAAATGTTTTCTAAAACTCAACTAATTGTCCCTCTCCTGGTGCTCCAGTTTGACTTTCCAACTGCTTTACTATCAATCTCCCAACTTGGAGAGACAGCCCCTTTCTCCTCCTGGAAAACACAGGTTGCCAATTTGGCAGAGGATGAAAGGGAAGAGGGAGAACCAATGAGAGAGTACCTCTTAGGCATTTGGACAGGCACTTGTCACTCTAATTGCCTGGCACCAAGAAGAATTAACCAAAGTCTCAGCCACCCACCGGGAAAGAGTATATGTCCTGAACAAAAATTTTGGACTTGCGTTCAGCTCACAAAAACGAGTTAAAAAATGGAGCTCAGGGGCACAGCACTTCACAAAATGGCAGAGTAATAAAGGACAACTGTCGTCCAAAAATCTGCTGAGGGAAGGCAAAGAGGCGGACTTGAAAGTGTGGCAGAATAGCAGGAAACAGATTTCAATAGGTACGTTGGAATGGTCTTTAAAGCAGAGGAAGAGGGGCACAACTTTGACAATGATGCACTTGGCCAAAATGGGTGTACGCGTTTTCTCCTGAATATATTCAGGAGAAAACGCATACGCCCTTTTTGGCCAAGCAAGCAAGCGGGCAATGCAAATCTGCAGTACAAAGAAGTATCCCTTCCCACTGGTCAAAAGGGACATCGGCAAAATGTGTAAAAACCAGAAAGGCAAGAGAGGACCTGGAGAACAGGGAGCCTTGTTATGCTGATGGGCGGGATGTAATTTGGCAACTGCCTCTCTGGAGGAGTGCACTGTGTTCCATAAAACAAGTAAACAACAAAGCTACAGAGCCATGGGCACTTCCAGTCTAGGGAATATACCTTGGGAAAACTGAAAATCATTAAGACAGAGCCACCCCAAAGTTTAGGGCTGCAATGCTTACAAGAACCTCAACTTTGGTACACCTTAATTATCCCAGGAAAGTTAAATCATTTACAAAAAATTGTGGTACTTACGTACGATGGAATATCCGTCAGCCATGAAATCAATGTCATAAGACCAGTAGCAGCAAAATGAGTGGATTCAGGTTCGATGATTCTAAGTGAAATAATCACACAGAAAAAGAAGCTTATCATAAGATATCACTTATGAAGATCCTGTAACATGGCTACACATGAACTGAGGTAGGAAAGAGAACAGAGTCTCACATTTAGAAAACACTCTTATGCCTGCTTAAGGGGGAAGGAGAGGTGGGGTGATGCATAAAACCAGAGTTTGATATAAGCACAGGTACCGTTCCAAAAACCAATTATGGAATAGACAAGACCTACCTATACCTTCCTCAGTGAAAGGGACTCAAAACCCCATATTTCCCGCAGAGGAATATATCTGACTAGTAAGAATCTAAAAACCTATGTATAGATATGTCTCCGTAAGGGAATCAAGTGTGTCTAGACAGGCATAAACATGGCAGCGAGAATCAGCTCAAACCCAGTATAAAAAGGAAATTCAAAAACAAAACAAAAAAACAGGGAATTTGTTTACAATTCCTTTAGGGTCTCTGATGAAACGTGGAATGACCCTGTCTACAATGACAGCTGGATGTGGCATAAGGCTGGACACTTGGGATTGAGAGGATTGGTGAGATTGGGTGAGCAAATGCAGACCCTTTAAAGCAATAATGCATGGCACCCATTCCATGGGTCCCAACTCTCCAGGTTGAAGGGAATATTACTACAGCTATAACATGTACGGGAAACCTAGAGAATGGACACACAGTGAATACGAAAGGTCTCTAAAACTCAATGAATAGTCCCTCTCCTGGTGCTCCGGTTTGACTTTCCAACTGATATACTATCAATCTCCCAACTTGGAGAGACAGCCCCTTTAACCTCCTGGTTCTCACAGGTTGCCAATTTGGCAGAGGATGAAAGGGAAGAGGGAGAACCAATGAGAGAGTAGCTGTTAGGCATTTGGACGGGCATATGTCACTCTAATTTCCCGGCAGGAAGAAGAATTAACCAATGTCTCAGCCACCCAACGTGAACCAGTATAGGTACTGAACCAAAATTTTGGACATGCGTTCAGCTCACAAAAAACGACTTGTAAAATGTAGCTCAAGGGCACAGCAATTCACAAACTGGCAGAGTAATAAAGGAAAACTATCAGCCCAAAATCTGTTCAGGGAAGGCAACGAGGCAGACTTGAAAGCGAGGCAGAATAGCAGGAATCAGATTTCAAGAGGTACGTTGGAATCACCTGTAAAGCACAGGAAGAGGGTCACAACTTCGACAATGATGCACTTGGCCAAAAAGGGCGTATGCATTTTCTCCTGAATATATGCAGGAGAAAACGCATACACCCCTTTTTGGCCAAGCAAGCAAGCGGGCAATGCAAATCTGCACTACAAAGAAGTGTCACTTCCCACCATTCAAAAGGGACATCCACAAAATATGTAAAAACCAGAAAGGCAAGACAGGCCCTGGAGAACAGGGAGCCTTGTCATGCTGATGGGTGGGTTGTAAATTGCCAACTGCCTCTCTGGAGGAGTGCATTGTATTCCCTAAAACAAGTAAACAACAGAGCTACAGAGCCAAGGGCACTTCCAGTCTAGGGAATATACCTTGGGAAAACTGAAAATCAATAAGACAGAGCCACCTTCAAATTTAGGGCTGCAGTGCTTACAACAACCTCAACTGGGTACACCTGAAATATCCCAGGAATGATAAAAATCGTTCAAAAAATTGTGGTACTTACGTAGGATGGAATATCCGTCAGCTATGAAATCAATGTCATAAGACCAGTAGCAGCAAAATGAGTGGATTCAGGTACGATGATTTCAAGTGAAATATGTCACACAGAAAAAGAAGCTTATCATAAGATATCACTTATGAAGATCCTGTAAACATGGCTACACATGAACTGAGTTAGGAAAGAGAACAGAGTCTCACATTTAGAGAACACTCTTATGCCTGCTTAAGGGGGAAGGAGAGGTGGGGTGATGCATAAAACCAGAGTTTGATATAAGCACAGGTACCGTTCCAAAAACCAACTATGGAATAGACAAGACCTACCTATACCTTTCTCAGTGAAAGGGACTCAAAACACCATATTTCCCTCAGAGGAATATATCTGACTAGTAAGAATCTTAAAACCTATGTATTGATATGTCTCCGTAAGGGAATCAAGTGTGTCTAGACTGGCATAAACATGGCAGTGAGAATCAGCTCAAACCGAGTATAAAAAGGAATTTCAAAAACAAAACAAAAAAACAGGGAAATTCTTTACAATCCCTTCAGGGTCTCTGATGAAACCTGGAATGAACCTATCTACAACTACAGCTTGATGTGGCATAAGGCTTGATACTTGGGACTGAGAGGATTGTTGAGACTGGGTGAGCAAACACAGACCCTTTAATGCAATAATGCTTGGTCTCCATTCCATGGTTCCAAACTCTCCAGGTTGAAGGGAATATTACTACAGCTAAAACATGTACGGGAGACCTAGAGAATGGAAACAGTGTGTATAGAAATGTTTTCTAAAACTCAACTAATTGTCCCTCTCCTGGTGCTCCAGTTTGACTTTCCAACTGCTTTACTATCAATCTCCCAACTTGGAGAGACAGCCCCTTTCTCCTCCTGGAAAACACAGGTTGCCAATTTGGCAGAGGATGAAAGGGAAGAGGGAGAACCAATGAGAGAGTACCTCTTAGGCATTTGGACAGGCACTTGTCACTCTAATTGCCTGGCACCAAGAAGAATTAACCAAAGTCTCAGCCACCCACCGGGAAAGAGTATATGTCCTGAACAAAAATTTTGGACTTGCGTTCAGCTCACAAAAACGAGTTAAAAAATGGAGCTCAGGGGCACAGCACTTCACAAAATGGCAGAGTAATAAAGGACAACTGTCGTCCAAAAATCTGCTGAGGGAAGGCAAAGAGGCGGACTTGAAAGTGTGGCAGAATAGCAGGAAACAGATTTCAATAGGTACGTTGGAATGGTCTTTAAAGCAGAGGAAGAGGGGCACAACTTTGACAATGATGCACTTGGCCAAAATGGGTGTACGCGTTTTCTCCTGAATATATTCAGGAGAAAACGCATACGCCCTTTTTGGCCAAGCAAGCAAGCGGGCAATGCAAATCTGCAGTACAAAGAAGTATCCCTTCCCACTGGTCAAAAGGGACATCGGCAAAATGTGTAAAAACCAGAAAGGCAAGAGAGGACCTGGAGAACAGGGAGCCTTGTTATGCTGATGGGCGGGATGTAATTTGGCAACTGCCTCTCTGGAGGAGTGCACTGTGTTCCATAAAACAAGTAAACAACAAAGCTACAGAGCCATGGGCACTTCCAGTCTAGGGAATATACCTTGGGAAAACTGAAAATCATTAAGACAGAGCCACCCCAAAGTTTAGGGCTGCAATGCTTACAAGAACCTCAACTTTGGTACACCTTAATTATCCCAGGAAAGTTAAATCATTTACAAAAAATTGTGGTACTTACGTACGATGGAATATCCGTCAGCCATGAAATCAATGTCATAAGACCAGTAGCAGCAAAATGAGTGGATTCAGGTTCGATGATTCTAAGTGAAATAATCACACAGAAAAAGAAGCTTATCATAAGATATCACTTATGAAGATCCTGTAACATGGCTACACATGAACTGAGGTAGGAAAGAGAACAGAGTCTCACATTTAGAAAACACTCTTATGCCTGCTTAAGGGGGAAGGAGAGGTGGGGTGATGCATAAAACCAGAGTTTGATATAAGCACAGGTACCGTTCCAAAAACCAATTATGGAATAGACAAGACCTACCTATACCTTCCTCAGTGAAAGGGACTCAAAACCCCATATTTCCCGCAGAGGAATATATCTGACTAGTAAGAATCTAAAAACCTATGTATAGATATGTCTCCGTAAGGGAATCAAGTGTGTCTAGACAGGCATAAACATGGCAGCGAGAATCAGCTCAAACCCAGTATAAAAAGGAAATTCAAAAACAAAACAAAAAAACAGGGAATTTGTTTACAATTCCTTTAGGGTCTCTGATGAAACGTGGAATGACCCTGTCTACAATGACAGCTGGATGTGGCATAAGGCTGGACACTTGGGATTGAGAGGATTGGTGAGATTGGGTGAGCAAATGCAGACCCTTTAAAGCAATAATGCATGGCACCCATTCCATGGGTCCCAACTCTCCAGGTTGAAGGGAATATTACTACAGCTATAACATGTACGGGAAACCTAGAGAATGGACACACAGTGAATACGAAAGGTCTCTAAAACTCAATGAATAGTCCCTCTCCTGGTGCTCCGGTTTGACTTTCCAACTGATATACTATCAATCTCCCAACTTGGAGAGACAGCCCCTTTAACCTCCTGGTTCTCACAGGTTGCCAATTTGGCAGAGGATGAAAGGGAAGAGGGAGAACCAATGAGAGAGTAGCTGTTAGGCATTTGGACGGGCATATGTCACTCTAATTTCCCGGCAGGAAGAAGAATTAACCAATGTCTCAGCCACCCAACGTGAACCAGTATAGGTACTGAACCAAAATTTTGGACATGCGTTCAGCTCACAAAAAACGACTTGTAAAATGTAGCTCAAGGGCACAGCAATTCACAAACTGGCAGAGTAATAAAGGAAAACTATCAGCCCAAAATCTGTTCAGGGAAGGCAACGAGGCAGACTTGAAAGCGAGGCAGAATAGCAGGAATCAGATTTCAAGAGGTACGTTGGAATCACCTGTAAAGCACAGGAAGAGGGTCACAACTTCGACAATGATGCACTTGGCCAAAAAGGGCGTATGCATTTTCTCCTGAATATATGCAGGAGAAAACGCATACACCCCTTTTTGGCCAAGCAAGCAAGCGGGCAATGCAAATCTGCACTACAAAGAAGTGTCACTTCCCACCATTCAAAAGGGACATCCACAAAATATGTAAAAACCAGAAAGGCAAGACAGGCCCTGGAGAACAGGGAGCCTTGTCATGCTGATGGGTGGGTTGTAAATTGCCAACTGCCTCTCTGGAGGAGTGCATTGTATTCCCTAAAACAAGTAAACAACAGAGCTACAGAGCCAAGGGCACTTCCAGTCTAGGGAATATACCTTGGGAAAACTGAAAATCAATAAGACAGAGCCACCTTCAAATTTAGGGCTGCAGTGCTTACAACAACCTCAACTGGGTACACCTGAAATATCCCAGGAATGATAAAAATCGTTCAAAAAATTGTGGTACTTACGTAGGATGGAATATCCGTCAGCTATGAAATCAATGTCATAAGACCAGTAGCAGCAAAATGAGTGGATTCAGGTACGATGATTTCAAGTGAAATATGTCACACAGAAAAAGAAGCTTATCATAAGATATCACTTATGAAGATCCTGTAAACATGGCTACACATGAACTGAGTTAGGAAAGAGAACAGAGTCTCACATTTAGAGAACACTCTTATGCCTGCTTAAGGGGGAAGGAGAGGTGGGGTGATGCATAAAACCAGAGTTTGATATAAGCACAGGTACCGTTCCAAAAACCAACTATGGAATAGACAAGACCTACCTATACCTTTCTCAGTGAAAGGGACTCAAAACACCATATTTCCCTCAGAGGAATATATCTGACTAGTAAGAATCTTAAAACCTATGTATTGATATGTCTCCGTAAGGGAATCAAGTGTGTCTAGACTGGCATAAACATGGCAGTGAGAATCAGCTCAAACCGAGTATAAAAAGGAATTTCAAAAACAAAACAAAAAAACAGGGAAATTCTTTACAATCCCTTCAGGGTCTCTGATGAAACCTGGAATGAACCTATCTACAACTACAGCTTGATGTGGCATAAGGCTTGATACTTGGGACTGAGAGGATTGTTGAGACTGGGTGAGCAAACACAGACCCTTTAATGCAATAATGCTTGGTCTCCATTCCATGGTTCCAAACTCTCCAGGTTGAAGGGAATATTACTACAGCTAAAACATGTACGGGAGACCTAGAGAATGGAAACAGTGTGTATAGAAATGTTTTCTAAAACTCAACTAATTGTCCCTCTCCTGGTGCTCCAGTTTGACTTTCCAACTGCTTTACTATCAATCTCCCAACTTGGAGAGACAGCCCCTTTCTCCTCCTGGAAAACACAGGTTGCCAATTTGGCAGAGGATGAAAGGGAAGAGGGAGAACCAATGAGAGAGTACCTCTTAGGCATTTGGACAGGCACTTGTCACTCTAATTGCCTGGCACCAAGAAGAATTAACCAAAGTCTCAGCCACCCACCGGGAAAGAGTATATGTCCTGAACAAAAATTTTGGACTTGCGTTCAGCTCACAAAAACGAGTTAAAAAATGGAGCTCAGGGGCACAGCACTTCACAAAATGGCAGAGTAATAAAGGACAACTGTCGTCCAAAAATCTGCTGAGGGAAGGCAAAGAGGCGGACTTGAAAGTGTGGCAGAATAGCAGGAAACAGATTTCAATAGGTACGTTGGAATGGTCTTTAAAGCAGAGGAAGAGGGGCACAACTTTGACAATGATGCACTTGGCCAAAATGGGTGTACGCGTTTTCTCCTGAATATATTCAGGAGAAAACGCATACGCCCTTTTTGGCCAAGCAAGCAAGCGGGCAATGCAAATCTGCAGTACAAAGAAGTATCCCTTCCCACTGGTCAAAAGGGACATCGGCAAAATGTGTAAAAACCAGAAAGGCAAGAGAGGACCTGGAGAACAGGGAGCCTTGTTATGCTGATGGGCGGGATGTAATTTGGCAACTGCCTCTCTGGAGGAGTGCACTGTGTTCCATAAAACAAGTAAACAACAAAGCTACAGAGCCATGGGCACTTCCAGTCTAGGGAATATACCTTGGGAAAACTGAAAATCATTAAGACAGAGCCACCCCAAAGTTTAGGGCTGCAATGCTTACAAGAACCTCAACTTTGGTACACCTTAATTATCCCAGGAAAGTTAAATCATTTACAAAAAATTGTGGTACTTACGTACGATGGAATATCCGTCAGCCATGAAATCAATGTCATAAGACCAGTAGCAGCAAAATGAGTGGATTCAGGTTCGATGATTCTAAGTGAAATAATCACACAGAAAAAGAAGCTTATCATAAGATATCACTTATGAAGATCCTGTAACATGGCTACACATGAACTGAGGTAGGAAAGAGAACAGAGTCTCACATTTAGAAAACACTCTTATGCCTGCTTAAGGGGGAAGGAGAGGTGGGGTGATGCATAAAACCAGAGTTTGATATAAGCACAGGTACCGTTCCAAAAACCAATTATGGAATAGACAAGACCTACCTATACCTTCCTCAGTGAAAGGGACTCAAAACCCCATATTTCCCGCAGAGGAATATATCTGACTAGTAAGAATCTAAAAACCTATGTATAGATATGTCTCCGTAAGGGAATCAAGTGTGTCTAGACAGGCATAAACATGGCAGCGAGAATCAGCTCAAACCCAGTATAAAAAGGAAATTCAAAAACAAAACAAAAAAACAGGGAATTTGTTTACAATTCCTTTAGGGTCTCTGATGAAACGTGGAATGACCCTGTCTACAATGACAGCTGGATGTGGCATAAGGCTGGACACTTGGGATTGAGAGGATTGGTGAGATTGGGTGAGCAAATGCAGACCCTTTAAAGCAATAATGCATGGCACCCATTCCATGGGTCCCAACTCTCCAGGTTGAAGGGAATATTACTACAGCTATAACATGTACGGGAAACCTAGAGAATGGACACACAGTGAATACGAAAGGTCTCTAAAACTCAATGAATAGTCCCTCTCCTGGTGCTCCGGTTTGACTTTCCAACTGATATACTATCAATCTCCCAACTTGGAGAGACAGCCCCTTTAACCTCCTGGTTCTCACAGGTTGCCAATTTGGCAGAGGATGAAAGGGAAGAGGGAGAACCAATGAGAGAGTAGCTGTTAGGCATTTGGACGGGCATATGTCACTCTAATTTCCCGGCAGGAAGAAGAATTAACCAATGTCTCAGCCACCCAACGTGAACCAGTATAGGTACTGAACCAAAATTTTGGACATGCGTTCAGCTCACAAAAAACGACTTGTAAAATGTAGCTCAAGGGCACAGCAATTCACAAACTGGCAGAGTAATAAAGGAAAACTATCAGCCCAAAATCTGTTCAGGGAAGGCAACGAGGCAGACTTGAAAGCGAGGCAGAATAGCAGGAATCAGATTTCAAGAGGTACGTTGGAATCACCTGTAAAGCACAGGAAGAGGGTCACAACTTCGACAATGATGCACTTGGCCAAAAAGGGCGTATGCATTTTCTCCTGAATATATGCAGGAGAAAACGCATACACCCCTTTTTGGCCAAGCAAGCAAGCGGGCAATGCAAATCTGCACTACAAAGAAGTGTCACTTCCCACCATTCAAAAGGGACATCCACAAAATATGTAAAAACCAGAAAGGCAAGACAGGCCCTGGAGAACAGGGAGCCTTGTCATGCTGATGGGTGGGTTGTAAATTGCCAACTGCCTCTCTGGAGGAGTGCATTGTATTCCCTAAAACAAGTAAACAACAGAGCTACAGAGCCAAGGGCACTTCCAGTCTAGGGAATATACCTTGGGAAAACTGAAAATCAATAAGACAGAGCCACCTTCAAATTTAGGGCTGCAGTGCTTACAACAACCTCAACTGGGTACACCTGAAATATCCCAGGAATGATAAAAATCGTTCAAAAAATTGTGGTACTTACGTAGGATGGAATATCCGTCAGCTATGAAATCAATGTCATAAGACCAGTAGCAGCAAAATGAGTGGATTCAGGTACGATGATTTCAAGTGAAATATGTCACACAGAAAAAGAAGCTTATCATAAGATATCACTTATGAAGATCCTGTAAACATGGCTACACATGAACTGAGTTAGGAAAGAGAACAGAGTCTCACATTTAGAGAACACTCTTATGCCTGCTTAAGGGGGAAGGAGAGGTGGGGTGATGCATAAAACCAGAGTTTGATATAAGCACAGGTACCGTTCCAAAAACCAACTATGGAATAGACAAGACCTACCTATACCTTTCTCAGTGAAAGGGACTCAAAACACCATATTTCCCTCAGAGGAATATATCTGACTAGTAAGAATCTTGAAACCTATGTATTGATATGTCTCCGTAAGGGAATCAAGTGTGTCTAGACTGGCATAAACATGGCAGTGAGAATCAGCTCAAACCGAGTATAAAAAGGAATTTCAAAAACAAAACAAAAAAACAGGGAAATTCTTTACAATCCCTTCAGGGTCTCTGATGAAACCTGGAATGAACCTATCTACAACTACAGCTTGATGTGGCATAAGGCTTGATACTTGGGACTGAGAGGATTGTTGAGACTGGGTGAGCAAACACAGACCCTTTAATGCAATAATGCTTGGTCTCCATTCCATGGTTCCAAACTCTCCAGGTTGAAGGGAATATTACTACAGCTAAAACATGTACGGGAGACCTAGAGAATGGAAACAGTGTGTATAGAAATGTTTTCTAAAACTCAACTAATTGTCCCTCTCCTGGTGCTCCAGTTTGACTTTCCAACTGCTTTACTATCAATCTCCCAACTTGGAGAGACAGCCCCTTTCTCCTCCTGGAAAACACAGGTTGCCAATTTGGCAGAGGATGAAAGGGAAGAGGGAGAACCAATGAGAGAGTACCTCTTAGGCATTTGGACAGGCACTTGTCACTCTAATTGCCTGGCACCAAGAAGAATTAACCAAAGTCTCAGCCACCCACCGGGAAAGAGTATATGTCCTGAACAAAAATTTTGGACTTGCGTTCAGCTCACAAAAACGAGTTAAAAAATGGAGCTCAGGGGCACAGCACTTCACAAAATGGCAGAGTAATAAAGGACAACTGTCGTCCAAAAATCTGCTGAGGGAAGGCAAAGAGGCGGACTTGAAAGTGTGGCAGAATAGCAGGAAACAGATTTCAATAGGTACGTTGGAATGGTCTTTAAAGCAGAGGAAGAGGGGCACAACTTTGACAATGATGCACTTGGCCAAAATGGGTGTACGCGTTTTCTCCTGAATATATTCAGGAGAAAACGCATACGCCCTTTTTGGCCAAGCAAGCAAGCGGGCAATGCAAATCTGCAGTACAAAGAAGTATCCCTTCCCACTGGTCAAAAGGGACATCGGCAAAATGTGTAAAAACCAGAAAGGCAAGAGAGGACCTGGAGAACAGGGAGCCTTGTTATGCTGATGGGCGGGATGTAATTTGGCAACTGCCTCTCTGGAGGAGTGCACTGTGTTCCATAAAACAAGTAAACAACAAAGCTACAGAGCCATGGGCACTTCCAGTCTAGGGAATATACCTTGGGAAAACTGAAAATCATTAAGACAGAGCCACCCCAAAGTTTAGGGCTGCAATGCTTACAAGAACCTCAACTTTGGTACACCTTAATTATCCCAGGAAAGTTAAATCATTTACAAAAAATTGTGGTACTTACGTACGATGGAATATCCGTCAGCCATGAAATCAATGTCATAAGACCAGTAGCAGCAAAATGAGTGGATTCAGGTTCGATGATTCTAAGTGAAATAATCACACAGAAAAAGAAGCTTATCATAAGATATCACTTATGAAGATCCTGTAACATGGCTACACATGAACTGAGGTAGGAAAGAGAACAGAGTCTCACATTTAGAAAACACTCTTATGCCTGCTTAAGGGGGAAGGAGAGGTGGGGTGATGCATAAAACCAGAGTTTGATATAAGCACAGGTACCGTTCCAAAAACCAATTATGGAATAGACAAGACCTACCTATACCTTCCTCAGTGAAAGGGACTCAAAACCCCATATTTCCCGCAGAGGAATATATCTGACTAGTAAGAATCTAAAAACCTATGTATAGATATGTCTCCGTAAGGGAATCAAGTGTGTCTAGACAGGCATAAACATGGCAGCGAGAATCAGCTCAAACCCAGTATAAAAAGGAAATTCAAAAACAAAACAAAAAAACAGGGAATTTGTTTACAATTCCTTTAGGGTCTCTGATGAAACGTGGAATGACCCTGTCTACAATGACAGCTGGATGTGGCATAAGGCTGGACACTTGGGATTGAGAGGATTGGTGAGATTGGGTGAGCAAATGCAGACCCTTTAAAGCAATAATGCATGGCACCCATTCCATGGGTCCCAACTCTCCAGGTTGAAGGGAATATTACTACAGCTATAACATGTACGGGAAACCTAGAGAATGGACACACAGTGAATACGAAAGGTCTCTAAAACTCAATGAATAGTCCCTCTCCTGGTGCTCCGGTTTGACTTTCCAACTGATATACTATCAATCTCCCAACTTGGAGAGACAGCCCCTTTAACCTCCTGGTTCTCACAGGTTGCCAATTTGGCAGAGGATGAAAGGGAAGAGGGAGAACCAATGAGAGAGTAGCTGTTAGGCATTTGGACGGGCATATGTCACTCTAATTTCCCGGCAGGAAGAAGAATTAACCAATGTCTCAGCCACCCAACGTGAACCAGTATAGGTACTGAACCAAAATTTTGGACATGCGTTCAGCTCACAAAAAACGACTTGTAAAATGTAGCTCAAGGGCACAGCAATTCACAAACTGGCAGAGTAATAAAGGAAAACTATCAGCCCAAAATCTGTTCAGGGAAGGCAACGAGGCAGACTTGAAAGCGAGGCAGAATAGCAGGAATCAGATTTCAAGAGGTACGTTGGAATCACCTGTAAAGCACAGGAAGAGGGTCACAACTTCGACAATGATGCACTTGGCCAAAAAGGGCGTATGCATTTTCTCCTGAATATATGCAGGAGAAAACGCATACACCCCTTTTTGGCCAAGCAAGCAAGCGGGCAATGCAAATCTGCACTACAAAGAAGTGTCACTTCCCACCATTCAAAAGGGACATCCACAAAATATGTAAAAACCAGAAAGGCAAGACAGGCCCTGGAGAACAGGGAGCCTTGTCATGCTGATGGGTGGGTTGTAAATTGCCAACTGCCTCTCTGGAGGAGTGCATTGTATTCCCTAAAACAAGTAAACAACAGAGCTACAGAGCCAAGGGCACTTCCAGTCTAGGGAATATACCTTGGGAAAACTGAAAATCAATAAGACAGAGCCACCTTCAAATTTAGGGCTGCAGTGCTTACAACAACCTCAACTGGGTACACCTGAAATATCCCAGGAATGATAAAAATCGTTCAAAAAATTGTGGTACTTACGTAGGATGGAATATCCGTCAGCTATGAAATCAATGTCATAAGACCAGTAGCAGCAAAATGAGTGGATTCAGGTACGATGATTTCAAGTGAAATATGTCACACAGAAAAAGAAGCTTATCATAAGATATCACTTATGAAGATCCTGTAAACATGGCTACACATGAACTGAGTTAGGAAAGAGAACAGAGTCTCACATTTAGAGAACACTCTTATGCCTGCTTAAGGGGGAAGGAGAGGTGGGGTGATGCATAAAACCAGAGTTTGATATAAGCACAGGTACCGTTCCAAAAACCAACTATGGAATAGACAAGACCTACCTATACCTTTCTCAGTGAAAGGGACTCAAAACACCATATTTCCCTCAGAGGAATATATCTGACTAGTAAGAATCTTAAAACCTATGTATTGATATGTCTCCGTAAGGGAATCAAGTGTGTCTAGACTGGCATAAACATGGCAGTGAGAATCAGCTCAAACCGAGTATAAAAAGGAATTTCAAAAACAAAACAAAAAAACAGGGAAATTCTTTACAATCCCTTCAGGGTCTCTGATGAAACCTGGAATGAACCTATCTACAACTACAGCTTGATGTGGCATAAGGCTTGATACTTGGGACTGAGAGGATTGTTGAGACTGGGTGAGCAAACACAGACCCTTTAATGCAATAATGCTTGGTCTCCATTCCATGGTTCCAAACTCTCCAGGTTGAAGGGAATATTACTACAGCTAAAACATGTACGGGAGACCTAGAGAATGGAAACAGTGTGTATAGAAATGTTTTCTAAAACTCAACTAATTGTCCCTCTCCTGGTGCTCCAGTTTGACTTTCCAACTGCTTTACTATCAATCTCCCAACTTGGAGAGACAGCCCCTTTCTCCTCCTGGAAAACACAGGTTGCCAATTTGGCAGAGGATGAAAGGGAAGAGGGAGAACCAATGAGAGAGTACCTCTTAGGCATTTGGACAGGCACTTGTCACTCTAATTGCCTGGCACCAAGAAGAATTAACCAAAGTCTCAGCCACCCACCGGGAAAGAGTATATGTCCTGAACAAAAATTTTGGACTTGCGTTCAGCTCACAAAAACGAGTTAAAAAATGGAGCTCAGGGGCACAGCACTTCACAAAATGGCAGAGTAATAAAGGACAACTGTCGTCCAAAAATCTGCTGAGGGAAGGCAAAGAGGCGGACTTGAAAGTGTGGCAGAATAGCAGGAAACAGATTTCAATAGGTACGTTGGAATGGTCTTTAAAGCAGAGGAAGAGGGGCACAACTTTGACAATGATGCACTTGGCCAAAATGGGTGTACGCGTTTTCTCCTGAATATATTCAGGAGAAAACGCATACGCCCTTTTTGGCCAAGCAAGCAAGCGGGCAATGCAAATCTGCAGTACAAAGAAGTATCCCTTCCCACTGGTCAAAAGGGACATCGGCAAAATGTGTAAAAACCAGAAAGGCAAGAGAGGACCTGGAGAACAGGGAGCCTTGTTATGCTGATGGGCGGGATGTAATTTGGCAACTGCCTCTCTGGAGGAGTGCACTGTGTTCCATAAAACAAGTAAACAACAAAGCTACAGAGCCATGGGCACTTCCAGTCTAGGGAATATACCTTGGGAAAACTGAAAATCATTAAGACAGAGCCACCCCAAAGTTTAGGGCTGCAATGCTTACAAGAACCTCAACTTTGGTACACCTTAATTATCCCAGGAAAGTTAAATCATTTACAAAAAATTGTGGTACTTACGTACGATGGAATATCCGTCAGCCATGAAATCAATGTCATAAGACCAGTAGCAGCAAAATGAGTGGATTCAGGTTCGATGATTCTAAGTGAAATAATCACACAGAAAAAGAAGCTTATCATAAGATATCACTTATGAAGATCCTGTAACATGGCTACACATGAACTGAGGTAGGAAAGAGAACAGAGTCTCACATTTAGAAAACACTCTTATGCCTGCTTAAGGGGGAAGGAGAGGTGGGGTGATGCATAAAACCAGAGTTTGATATAAGCACAGGTACCGTTCCAAAAACCAATTATGGAATAGACAAGACCTACCTATACCTTCCTCAGTGAAAGGGACTCAAAACCCCATATTTCCCGCAGAGGAATATATCTGACTAGTAAGAATCTAAAAACCTATGTATAGATATGTCTCCGTAAGGGAATCAAGTGTGTCTAGACAGGCATAAACATGGCAGCGAGAATCAGCTCAAACCCAGTATAAAAAGGAAATTCAAAAACAAAACAAAAAAACAGGGAATTTGTTTACAATTCCTTTAGGGTCTCTGATGAAACGTGGAATGACCCTGTCTACAATGACAGCTGGATGTGGCATAAGGCTGGACACTTGGGATTGAGAGGATTGGTGAGATTGGGTGAGCAAATGCAGACCCTTTAAAGCAATAATGCATGGCACCCATTCCATGGGTCCCAACTCTCCAGGTTGAAGGGAATATTACTACAGCTATAACATGTACGGGAAACCTAGAGAATGGACACACAGTGAATACGAAAGGTCTCTAAAACTCAATGAATAGTCCCTCTCCTGGTGCTCCGGTTTGACTTTCCAACTGATATACTATCAATCTCCCAACTTGGAGAGACAGCCCCTTTAACCTCCTGGTTCTCACAGGTTGCCAATTTGGCAGAGGATGAAAGGGAAGAGGGAGAACCAATGAGAGAGTAGCTGTTAGGCATTTGGACGGGCATATGTCACTCTAATTTCCCGGCAGGAAGAAGAATTAACCAATGTCTCAGCCACCCAACGTGAACCAGTATAGGTACTGAACCAAAATTTTGGACATGCGTTCAGCTCACAAAAAACGACTTGTAAAATGTAGCTCAAGGGCACAGCAATTCACAAACTGGCAGAGTAATAAAGGAAAACTATCAGCCCAAAATCTGTTCAGGGAAGGCAACGAGGCAGACTTGAAAGCGAGGCAGAATAGCAGGAATCAGATTTCAAGAGGTACGTTGGAATCACCTGTAAAGCACAGGAAGAGGGTCACAACTTCGACAATGATGCACTTGGCCAAAAAGGGCGTATGCATTTTCTCCTGAATATATGCAGGAGAAAACGCATACACCCCTTTTTGGCCAAGCAAGCAAGCGGGCAATGCAAATCTGCACTACAAAGAAGTGTCACTTCCCACCATTCAAAAGGGACATCCACAAAATATGTAAAAACCAGAAAGGCAAGACAGGCCCTGGAGAACAGGGAGCCTTGTCATGCTGATGGGTGGGTTGTAAATTGCCAACTGCCTCTCTGGAGGAGTGCATTGTATTCCCTAAAACAAGTAAACAACAGAGCTACAGAGCCAAGGGCACTTCCAGTCTAGGGAATATACCTTGGGAAAACTGAAAATCAATAAGACAGAGCCACCTTCAAATTTAGGGCTGCAGTGCTTACAACAACCTCAACTGGGTACACCTGAAATATCCCAGGAATGATAAAAATCGTTCAAAAAATTGTGGTACTTACGTAGGATGGAATATCCGTCAGCTATGAAATCAATGTCATAAGACCAGTAGCAGCAAAATGAGTGGATTCAGGTACGATGATTTCAAGTGAAATATGTCACACAGAAAAAGAAGCTTATCATAAGATATCACTTATGAAGATCCTGTAAACATGGCTACACATGAACTGAGTTAGGAAAGAGAACAGAGTCTCACATTTAGAGAACACTCTTATGCCTGCTTAAGGGGGAAGGAGAGGTGGGGTGATGCATAAAACCAGAGTTTGATATAAGCACAGGTACCGTTCCAAAAACCAACTATGGAATAGACAAGACCTACCTATACCTTTCTCAGTGAAAGGGACTCAAAACACCATATTTCCCTCAGAGGAATATATCTGACTAGTAAGAATCTTAAAACCTATGTATTGATATGTCTCCGTAAGGGAATCAAGTGTGTCTAGACTGGCATAAACATGGCAGTGAGAATCAGCTCAAACCGAGTATAAAAAGGAATTTCAAAAACAAAACAAAAAAACAGGGAAATTCTTTACAATCCCTTCAGGGTCTCTGATGAAACCTGGAATGAACCTATCTACAACTACAGCTTGATGTGGCATAAGGCTTGATACTTGGGACTGAGAGGATTGTTGAGACTGGGTGAGCAAACACAGACCCTTTAATGCAATAATGCTTGGTCTCCATTCCATGGTTCCAAACTCTCCAGGTTGAAGGGAATATTACTACAGCTAAAACATGTACGGGAGACCTAGAGAATGGAAACAGTGTGTATAGAAATGTTTTCTAAAACTCAACTAATTGTCCCTCTCCTGGTGCTCCAGTTTGACTTTCCAACTGCTTTACTATCAATCTCCCAACTTGGAGAGACAGCCCCTTTCTCCTCCTGGAAAACACAGGTTGCCAATTTGGCAGAGGATGAAAGGGAAGAGGGAGAACCAATGAGAGAGTACCTCTTAGGCATTTGGACAGGCACTTGTCACTCTAATTGCCTGGCACCAAGAAGAATTAACCAAAGTCTCAGCCACCCACCGGGAAAGAGTATATGTCCTGAACAAAAATTTTGGACTTGCGTTCAGCTCACAAAAACGAGTTAAAAAATGGAGCTCAGGGGCACAGCACTTCACAAAATGGCAGAGTAATAAAGGACAACTGTCGTCCAAAAATCTGCTGAGGGAAGGCAAAGAGGCGGACTTGAAAGTGTGGCAGAATAGCAGGAAACAGATTTCAATAGGTACGTTGGAATGGTCTTTAAAGCAGAGGAAGAGGGGCACAACTTTGACAATGATGCACTTGGCCAAAATGGGTGTACGCGTTTTCTCCTGAATATATTCAGGAGAAAACGCATACGCCCTTTTTGGCCAAGCAAGCAAGCGGGCAATGCAAATCTGCAGTACAAAGAAGTATCCCTTCCCACTGGTCAAAAGGGACATCGGCAAAATGTGTAAAAACCAGAAAGGCAAGAGAGGACCTGGAGAACAGGGAGCCTTGTTATGCTGATGGGCGGGATGTAATTTGGCAACTGCCTCTCTGGAGGAGTGCACTGTGTTCCATAAAACAAGTAAACAACAAAGCTACAGAGCCATGGGCACTTCCAGTCTAGGGAATATACCTTGGGAAAACTGAAAATCATTAAGACAGAGCCACCCCAAAGTTTAGGGCTGCAATGCTTACAAGAACCTCAACTTTGGTACACCTTAATTATCCCAGGAAAGTTAAATCATTTACAAAAAATTGTGGTACTTACGTACGATGGAATATCCGTCAGCCATGAAATCAATGTCATAAGACCAGTAGCAGCAAAATGAGTGGATTCAGGTTCGATGATTCTAAGTGAAATAATCACACAGAAAAAGAAGCTTATCATAAGATATCACTTATGAAGATCCTGTAACATGGCTACACATGAACTGAGGTAGGAAAGAGAACAGAGTCTCACATTTAGAAAACACTCTTATGCCTGCTTAAGGGGGAAGGAGAGGTGGGGTGATGCATAAAACCAGAGTTTGATATAAGCACAGGTACCGTTCCAAAAACCAATTATGGAATAGACAAGACCTACCTATACCTTCCTCAGTGAAAGGGACTCAAAACCCCATATTTCCCGCAGAGGAATATATCTGACTAGTAAGAATCTAAAAACCTATGTATAGATATGTCTCCGTAAGGGAATCAAGTGTGTCTAGACAGGCATAAACATGGCAGCGAGAATCAGCTCAAACCCAGTATAAAAAGGAAATTCAAAAACAAAACAAAAAAACAGGGAATTTGTTTACAATTCCTTTAGGGTCTCTGATGAAACGTGGAATGACCCTGTCTACAATGACAGCTGGATGTGGCATAAGGCTGGACACTTGGGATTGAGAGGATTGGTGAGATTGGGTGAGCAAATGCAGACCCTTTAAAGCAATAATGCATGGCACCCATTCCATGGGTCCCAACTCTCCAGGTTGAAGGGAATATTACTACAGCTATAACATGTACGGGAAACCTAGAGAATGGACACACAGTGAATACGAAAGGTCTCTAAAACTCAATGAATAGTCCCTCTCCTGGTGCTCCGGTTTGACTTTCCAACTGATATACTATCAATCTCCCAACTTGGAGAGACAGCCCCTTTAACCTCCTGGTTCTCACAGGTTGCCAATTTGGCAGAGGATGAAAGGGAAGAGGGAGAACCAATGAGAGAGTAGCTGTTAGGCATTTGGACGGGCATATGTCACTCTAATTTCCCGGCAGGAAGAAGAATTAACCAATGTCTCAGCCACCCAACGTGAACCAGTATAGGTACTGAACCAAAATTTTGGACATGCGTTCAGCTCACAAAAAACGACTTGTAAAATGTAGCTCAAGGGCACAGCAATTCACAAACTGGCAGAGTAATAAAGGAAAACTATCAGCCCAAAATCTGTTCAGGGAAGGCAACGAGGCAGACTTGAAAGCGAGGCAGAATAGCAGGAATCAGATTTCAAGAGGTACGTTGGAATCACCTGTAAAGCACAGGAAGAGGGTCACAACTTCGACAATGATGCACTTGGCCAAAAAGGGCGTATGCATTTTCTCCTGAATATATGCAGGAGAAAACGCATACACCCCTTTTTGGCCAAGCAAGCAAGCGGGTAATGCAAATCTGCACTACAAAGAAGTGTCACTTCCCACCATTCAAAAGGGACATCCACAAAATATGTAAAAACCAGAAAGGCAAGACAGGCCCTGGAGAACAGGGAGCCTTGTCATGCTGATGGGTGGGTTGTAAATTGCCAACTGCCTCTCTGGAGGAGTGCATTGTATTCCCTAAAACAAGTAAACAACAGAGCTACAGAGCCAAGGGCACTTCCAGTCTAGGGAATATACCTTGGGAAAACTGAAAATCAATAAGACAGAGCCACCTTCAAATTTAGGGCTGCAGTGCTTACAACAACCTCAACTGGGTACACCTGAAATATCCCAGGAATGATAAAAATCGTTCAAAAAATTGTGGTACTTACGTAGGATGGAATATCCGTCAGCTATGAAATCAATGTCATAAGACCAGTAGCAGCAAAATGAGTGGATTCAGGTACGATGATTTCAAGTGAAATATGTCACACAGAAAAAGAAGCTTATCATAAGATATCACTTATGAAGATCCTGTAAACATGGCTACACATGAACTGAGTTAGGAAAGAGAACAGAGTCTCACATTTAGAGAACACTCTTATGCCTGCTTAAGGGGGAAGGAGAGGTGGGGTGATGCATAAAACCAGAGTTTGATATAAGCACAGGTACCGTTCCAAAAACCAACTATGGAATAGACAAGACCTACCTATACCTTTCTCAGTGAAAGGGACTCAAAACACCATATTTCCCTCAGAGGAATATATCTGACTAGTAAGAATCTTAAAACCTATGTATTGATATGTCTCCGTAAGGGAATCAAGTGTGTCTAGACTGGCATAAACATGGCAGTGAGAATCAGCTCAAACCGAGTATAAAAAGGAATTTCAAAAACAAAACAAAAAAACAGGGAAATTCTTTACAATCCCTTCAGGGTCTCTGATGAAACCTGGAATGAACCTATCTACAACTACAGCTTGATGTGGCATAAGGCTTGACACTTGGGACTGAGAGGATTGTTGAGACTGGGTGAGCAAACACAGACCCTTTAATGCAATAATGCTTGGTCTCCATTCCATGGTTCCAAACTCTCCAGGTTGAAGGGAATATTACTACAGCTAAAACATGTACGGGAGACCTAGAGAATGGAAACAGTGTGTATAGAAATGTTTTCTAAAACTCAACTAATTGTCCCTCTCCTGGTGCTCCAGTTTGACTTTCCAACTGCTTTACTATCAATCTCCCAACTTGGAGAGACAGCCCCTTTCTCCTCCTGGAAAACACAGGTTGCCAATTTGGCAGAGGATGAAAGGGAAGAGGGAGAACCAATGAGAGAGTACCTCTTAGGCATTTGGACAGGCACTTGTCACTCTAATTGCCTGGCACCAAGAAGAATTAACCAAAGTCTCAGCCACCCACCGGGAAAGAGTATATGTCCTGAACAAAAATTTTGGACTTGCGTTCAGCTCACAAAAACGAGTTAAAAAATGGAGCTCAGGGGCACAGCACTTCACAAAATGGCAGAGTAATAAAGGACAACTGTCGTCCAAAAATCTGCTGAGGGAAGGCAAAGAGGCGGACTTGAAAGTGTGGCAGAATAGCAGGAAACAGATTTCAATAGGTACGTTGGAATGGTCTTTAAAGCAGAGGAAGAGGGGCACAACTTTGACAATGATGCACTTGGCCAAAATGGGTGTACGCGTTTTCTCCTGAATATATTCAGGAGAAAACGCATACGCCCTTTTTGGCCAAGCAAGCAAGCGGGCAATGCAAATCTGCAGTACAAAGAAGTATCCCTTCCCACTGGTCAAAAGGGACATCGGCAAAATGTGTAAAAACCAGAAAGGCAAGAGAGGACCTGGAGAACAGGGAGCCTTGTTATGCTGATGGGCGGGATGTAATTTGGCAACTGCCTCTCTGGAGGAGTGCACTGTGTTCCATAAAACAAGTAAACAACAAAGCTACAGAGCCATGGGCACTTCCAGTCTAGGGAATATACCTTGGGAAAACTGAAAATCATTAAGACAGAGCCACCCCAAAGTTTAGGGCTGCAATGCTTACAAGAACCTCAACTTTGGTACACCTTAATTATCCCAGGAAAGTTAAATCATTTACAAAAAATTGTGGTACTTACGTACGATGGAATATCCCTCAGCCATGAAATCAATGTCATAAGACCAGTAGCAACAAAATGAGTGGATTCAGGTATGAGGATTCTAAGTGAAAAAAGTCACAAAGAAAAAAGAAGCTTATCATAAGATATCACTTAAGAAGATCCTGTAAACATGACTACACATGAACTGAGTGAGGGAAGAGAACACAGTTGCACATTTAGAAAACACTCTTATGCCTGCTTAAGGGGGAAGGAGTGGTGGGGTGATGCATAAAACCAGAGTTTCATATAAGCACAGGTACCGTTCCAAAACAAATTATGGAATAGACAATATCTACACCTTCCTCGGGGAAAGGGACTCAAAACCGCATATTTTCCGCAGAGGAATATATCTGACTAGTAAGAATCTTAAAACCTATGTATTGATATGTCTCCGTAAGGGAATCAAGTGTGTCTAGACTGGCATAAACACGGCAGTGAGAACCAGCTCAAACCCACTATAAAAAGGAATTTCAAAAAAAAATCCAACAAAACAGGGAAATTCTTTACAATTCCTTCAGGGTCTCTGATGAAACCTGGAATGACCCTGTCTACAGCTGCAGCTTGATGTGGCATAAGGCTGGATACTTGGGACTGAGAGGATTGGTGAGACTGGGTAAGCAAACACAGACCGCTTAAAGCAATAATGCGTGGCCTCCATTCCATGGTTCCAAACTCTCCAGGTTGAAGGGAATATTACTACAGCTATAACATGTACGGGAAACCTAGAGAATGGACACACTGTGTATACGAATGGTTTCTAAAACTCAACTAATTGTCCCTCTCCTGGTGCTCCAGTTTGATTTTCCAACTGCTTTACTATCAATCTCCCAACTTGGAGAGACAGCCCCTTTAACCTCCTGAATAACACAAGTTGCCAATTTGTAAGAGGTGAAAGGGAAGAGGGAGAACCAATGAGAGAGAAGCTGTTAGGCATTTGGACGGGCACATGTCTGTCTTATATGCTGGGAGGAAGAAGAATTAACTAAAGTCTCAGCCACCCACCGGGAACCAGTATAGGTCCTGAACCAAAATTCTGCACTTGTGTTCAGCTCACAAAAAACGAGTTAAAAAATGGAGCTCAGGGACACAGCACTTCACAAACTGTCAGCGTAATAAAGGACAACTATCGTCCAAAAATCTGTTGAGGGAAGGCAACGAGGCGGACTTGAATGCGAGACAGAATAGCAGGAAACAGATTTCAATAGGTATGTTGGAATCGCCTTTAAAGCACAGGAAGTGGGGCACAACTTTGACAATGATGCACTTGGCCAAAATGGGCGTATGCGTTTTTTCCTGAATATTTTCAGGAGGAAACTCATACGCACTTTTTGGCCCAGCAAGCAAGCCGGCAATGCAAATCTGCACTAGAAAGAAGTATCACTTCCCACCAGTCAAAAGGTGCATCCACAAAATGGATAAAAACCAGAAAGGCAAGACAGGCCCTGGAGAAAAGGGAGCCTTGTTATGCTGATGGGCAGGATGTAAATTGCCAACTGCCTCTCATGATGAGTGCATTGTGTTCCCTAAAACAAGTAAACAACAGAGCTACAGAGCCAAGGGCACTTCCAGTCTGGGGAATAAATCTTGGGAAACTGAAAATCAATAAGACAGAGCCACCCCAAAATTTAGGGCTGCACTGCTTACAAGAACCTCAACTTGGTTACACCTTAAATATCCCAGGAAAGATAAAAATGGTTCAAGAAATTGTGGTACTTTGGTACGATGGAATATCCCTCAGCCATGAAATCAATGTCATAAGACCAGTAGCAGCAAAATGAGTGGATTCAGGTTTGATGATTCTAAGTGAAATAAGTCACACAGAAAAAGAAACGTATGATAAGATATCACTTATGAAGATCCTGTAAACATGGCTACACATGAACTGAGTTAGGAAAGAGAACAGAGTCTCACATTTAGAAAACACTCTTATGCCTCCTTAAGGGGGTAGGAGAGGTGGGGTGTTGCATAAAATCAGAGTTTAATATTAGAACAGGCACCGTTCCAAAAACGATATACAGAATAGACAAGATCTACACCTTCCTCAGTGAAAGGGATACAACAACCCATACTTCCTGCAGAGGAATATATCTGACTAGGAAGAATCTTAAAACCTATGTATTGGTATGTCTCCTTAAGGGAATCAAGAGTGTCTAGACTGGCATAAACATGGCAGTGAGAATCTTCTCCAACCCACTATTAAAAGGAATTTCAAAAAAAACCCGGAAATTCTTTACAATTCCTTCAGGGTCTCTGATGAAACCTGGAATGACCCTATCTACATGACAGCTGGATGTGGTATAAGGCTGGACACATGGGACTGAGAGGATTGGTGAGATTGGGTGAGCAAATGCAGACCCTTTAAAGCAATAATGCATGGCACCCATTCCATGGGTCCCATGTCTCCAGGTTGAAGGGAATATTACTACAGCTATAACATGTACGTGAAACGTAGAAAATGGACACACTGTGAATATGAAAGGTCTCTAAAACTCAACGAATAGTCCCCCTTCTGGTTCTCCGGTTTGACATTCCAACTGCTTTACTATCAATCTCCCAACTTGAAGAGACAGCACCTTTTACCTCCTGGTTCTCACAGGTTGCCAATTTGGCAGAGGATGAAAGGGAAGAGGGAGAACCAATGAGAGAGTAGCTGTTAGGCATTTGGACGGGCACATGTCACTCTTATATCCCGTGCGGAAGAAGAATTAACCAAATTCTCCACCACCCACTGGGAACCAGTAGAGTTCCTGAACCAAAATTTTGGACTTGCGTTCAGCTCACACAAAACGAGTTAAAAATTGGAGCTCAGGGGCACAGCACTTCACAAACTGGCACAGTAATAAAGGACAACTATCGTCCAAAAATCTGTTGAGGGAAGGCGACGAGGCGGAGTTGAAAGCGAGGCAGAATAGCAGGAAACAGATTTCTATAGGTACGTTGGAATCAGCTTTAAAGCACAGGAAGAGGGGCACTACTTCCTCAATGATGCACTTGGCCAAAAAGGGCGTATGCGTTTTCTCCTGGATATATCCAGGAGAAAACGCATACGCCCTTTTTGGCCAAGCAAGCAAGCGGGCATTGCAAATCTGCACTCCAAAGAAGTATCACTTCTCACCAGTCAAAATGCATATCCACAAAATGTATAAAAACCAGAAAGGCAAGACAGGCCCTGGAGAACAGGGAGCCTTGTTATGCTGATGGGCGGGATGTAAATTGCCAACTGCCTCACTGGAGGAGTGCATTGTGTTCCATAAACAAGTAAACAACCGAGCTACAGAGCCAAGGGCACTTCCAGTCTAGGGAATATACCTTGGAAAACTGTAAATCAATAAGACAGAGCCACCCCAAAATTTAGGGCTGCACTGCTTACAAGAACCTCAACTTGGTTACACCTTAAATATCCCAAGAAAGATTAAAATGGTTCAAAAAATTTTGTTACTTACATACGATGGAATATCCCTCAGCCATGAAATCAATGTCATAAGACCAGTAGCAGCAAAATGAGTGGATTCAGGTACGATGATTCTAAGTGAAATAAGTCACACAGAAAAAGAAACTTATCATAAGATATCACTTATGAAGATCCTGTAAACATGGCTACATATGAACTGAGTTAGGAAAGATAACAGAGTACTGAATCTTATCATAAGATATCACTTATAGTGGGAATGTACACTTGGCTACGAATGATCTGAATTACAAACACAACAGAGTCACACACTTAGAAAACAATATTCTCCCTGCTTAAGGTGAAAGGCGAGGTGGGTTGATGCATAAAACCACAGTTTTAAATTAGCACAGATACTGTTACATAAACCAAGTATGTAATAGACATCACCTACTCCCCGCACTATGAACTCAACTCAACACCCCCTATTCATTGCAGAGGAATATATCTGACTCCAAGAATTTTAAAACATATGTTTATCATGTCTCCATAAAGGAGTCATGTGTGTGTATAATGGCATGAACACAGCACTGAAATTCAGCTAAATACCCTTATAAAAATAAATTTCATAAGCAAAATGCAAAAACAGCGAAACAGAGGGAAAGCCTTAAGAATTACGTTCAGGGCCTGTGATGCAACCTGGATTGTCCACCTTTACAGCCACAGCTGGATGAGACATAAAACTGGACACTTGGGGCTGACAAGATTGTTGAGGTTGTGTGAGCAAAAGAACACCACTTTGAGCAATACTGTGTACTACCCATTCTAGTGGTCCCAACTCTCCAAGTTTAAGGGAATCTTCCTACAGTTAAAGCATGCATGGGAAACCCAGTGGATAGTACACTGTGTAATTGGGAAAATTTTCTAAAAGGTACCTCATTTTTCCGTTTGTCGTGCTCGGCTTCGCCATTCCATCTGCATTACTAAAAATCTCCCCACTTGGAGTGTCAGCGCCTTTACCGTCCTGTTATGCACAGTTTGCAAATTGTGCAGAGGATGAACAGGAAGAGGGGAAACAAATGAGAGATTAGCTGTAGGTGTTTGGATGGGCACATGTCACTCTAGTTTCCCATCAGGAAGAAAAATTAATCAAAGGCTCAGCCTGACACCCCGGAACCAGACTAGGGCCTACAGCCATGCTGCGGTATTGCAGCCAGCTCACAAAGAGGCGAGTTGAAAAATGGAAATCAGGGGCACAGCAATTCACAAACTTGCAGAGTTATAAAGGACATCTATCATCCAGAAATATATTGAGGTAAGGCAGTGAAGAGGATTTGAATGCAAGGCAGAATTGAAGGAAACAGATTTCAAGAGGTAGATTGGAGATGTCTTTAAAGCACATGAAAAGCGACAGAACTTCGACAATGTTGCCCTTGGCCGAAAAGGGAGTATGTGTATTTTCTTGAATATATTCGGGAAAAAATGCATATGCCCTTTTTGGCTAAGCAAGCCATCAGACATTGCAAATCCACACTACAGAGAAGTGTCCCTTACCTCCAGTCAAAAGGGCCATCCACAAATAGTGTAAAAACCACAAATGAAGGACAGGCCATGGAGAAAAGGGAGCCTGGTTACGACGATGGACAGGATGTAAATTGCCAACAGCCTCTCTGGAGAACTGTATGTTGTTTTCTAAAACAGAGCTACAGAGCATAGCACACTTCCACTCATGGGCGTGTATTTTGGGAAAATTAAAAATCCACAACACACAGACAGCCCAAAGTTTACGGCTGCTCTGTTTACAAGAACCTCGACTTCAGTACACTTTAAATATCCCAGGAAAGAGTAAAAAATGGATATAGATGTTGTGGTACTTATATACAATGGAATGTCACTCAGACATAAAATCAATGTCATAAGGCCAATAGCAGTATAAAGAGTGGCTTCAGGTATGATGATGCTAAGTGAAATGAGCCACAAAGAAAAAAATATATTGTAATATATCACTTATAGAGGGAATGTAAACATGGCTACACATGAACTGAATTTCAAATGTGAACAGAGTTACACATTTAGAAAACACACTTATTCCTCCTTAAGGGGAAAGGTGACATGGGGTGATGTGTAAAAGCAGAGTTTGAAATTAGCACAGATCCTATTCCATATACCAAATATGTAATAGACAAGACCTACTCCTTTCTCAATGAACTGGACACAAAACACCCTATTCACTGAAGAGGAATATATCTGACTGGTAATAACCTTGAAACCTATGTATTTATATGTCTCCATAATGGAATCAAGTGTATGTAGATTGGCATAAACACAGATCAATGGAACAGGACAGAAAGCCCAGAGATAAACCTACATACCTATGGCTATCTCATCTATGACAAAGGAGCTAAGGATATACAATGGAGAAAAGACAGTCTCTTCAGTAATTGGTGCTGGGAAAACTGGACCCCTACACATAAAAGAATGAAATTAGAACACTCCATAACACCATACACAAAAATAAACTCTAAATTGATTAGAGATCTAAATATAAGACCAGACACTATAAAACACTTAGAGGAAACCATAGGCAGAACACTCTATGACATAAATCACAGCAAGATCTTTTTGGACCCACCTCCTAGAGAAATGGAAATAAAAACAGAAATCAACAAATGGGACCTAATGAAACTTAAAAGCTTTTACACAGTACAGGAAAACATAAACAAGATGCAAAATCAACCCTCAGAATGGGAGAAAATATTTTCAAATGAAGCAATTGACAAAGGATTAATCTCCAAACTTTACAAGCACCTCATGTAGCTCAATATCACAAAAACAAACAACCCAATCCAAAAATGGGCAGAAGACCTAAATAGACATTTCTCCAAAGAAGATATACAGATTACCAAGAAACACATGAAAAGATGTTGAACATTACTAATCATTAGAGAAATGCAAATCAAAACTACCGTGAGGTATCACCTCACAGCAGTCAGAGTGGCAATCATCAAAAAAATCTACAAAACAATAAACGCTGGAGAGGCCTTTATTGGAGAAAAGGGAACACACTTGCACTGTGGGTGGGAATGTAAATTGATATGGGCACTAGGGAGAACAGTATGGAGGTTCATTTAAATAACTAACAATAGAAGTACCATATGACACAACAATCCAACTACTGGGCATTTGCCTTGTGAAAACCATAATTCAAAAAGAGTTATGTAGAAAAATGTTCATTGCAGCTCTATTTGCAATAGTCAGGACATGGAAGCAACCTAAGTGTCCATCGACAGATGAATGTTTAAAGAAGATCCGGCATATATATACAATGGAGTATTACTCAGCCATAAAAAGAAGCAAAACTGAGGTAGATGTACTGAGGTGGATGGACTTAGAATCTGTCCTACACAGTGAAGTAAGTCAGAAAGGGAAAAACAAATACTGTATGTTAACAGAGATATACGGAATCTAATGAAGAAAAAAAAAAGATTTTGAAGAACCTAGTGGCAGGAAAGGATTAAGGACACAGACATAGAGAAAGGACTTGAGGACACCGGAAGGGGGATGGGTAAGCTGGGACGAAGTGAGAGAGTGGCATGGACATAAATACATTACCAAATGTAACACCAATATCTACTGGGAAGCAGCCACATAGAACAGGGAGATCAGCTTGGTGCTTTGTGACCACATAAAGGGGTGGGATATGGGGTGTGAGAGGGAGATGCAAGAGGGAGGGGATCTGGTGATATTTGTATATGTATAGCTGATTCACTTTTTTATACAGCAGAAACGAACACTCCATTGTAAAGCAATTACACTCAAATAAACGTGTAAAATGAAAAAAAAAAAGAAAGCACAGGGATAAACCTACAAATCTATGGTCACCTAATCTATGACAAAGGAGGCAAGACTATACAATGGAGATAAGACAGTCTCTTCAATCATTGGTGCTGGGAAATATGGAGAGCTACATGTAAAAGAATGAAATTAGAACACTCCCCAACACCATACATAAAAATATATTCAAAATGGATTAGAGACCTTAATGTAAGACTGGATAGTATAAAACTCTGAGAGGAAAACTTACGAAGGATACTCTGACGTAAATCACAGCAAGATCTTTTTTGATCCACCTCTTATAGTAATGAAATAAAAAAGAAAACTAAACAGATGGGACCTAAGGGAACGTAAAAGCTTTTGCAAAGCAAAGGAAACTACAAACAAGATGAAAAGACAACCCTCAGAATGGCAGAAAATATTTGCAAACGAATCAATGGACAAATGATTAATCTCCAGTATATATAAACAGCTCATGCAGCTCAATATTAATAAAACAAACAACCCAATACAAAAATGGAAGAAGATATCAATAGACATTTCTTCCAAAAAGACATAGAGGTGGCCAGTACGCACATGAAAATCTGCTCAACATCACTAATTATTAGAGAAATGGAAATGGAAACTACAATGAGGTGTCATTTCACACCTGTTAGAATGGGCATCAACAGAGAATCTACAAACAACAAATGCTGGAGAGGGTATGGAGAAAAGGAACCTTCTTCCACTATTGTTGGGAATGTAAATTGATACAGTCTCTATGGGGAACAGTATGGAGGTTCCTTAGAAAAGTAAAAATAGAATTACCATATAATCCAGCAATCCCACTACTGGGCATATACCCAGAGAAATCCATAAATCAAAAATACACATTCACCACAATGTTCATTGCACCACTATTTACAATAGCCAGGTAATGAAAGCAACCTAAGTGCCCACAGACAGACGAATGGATAAAGATGTGGTACATATATACAATGGAATATTACTCAGCCATACATAGGAATGAAATTGGGTCATTTGTAGAGACCTTAATGGATCTAGAGACTGTCATACGGAGTGAAGTAAGTCAGAAAGAGAAAAACAAATATTGTATATTAATGCATATATGTGGAACCTAGAAAAATGGTACAGATGAACCGGTTTGCAGGGCAGATATAGAGACACAAATGTAGAGAACAAACATGGACACCAAGGGGGAAACGCCATGTGAGGGTGGAGGTGGGATGAATTGGGAGACTGGGATTCACATGTGCACACTTATATGTATAAAATAGATATCCAATAAGAACCTGCTGTATAAAAGAAATAAATTTAAAAAAAATAAAAATAGGGCTTCCCTGGTGGCGCAGTGGTTGAGAGTCCGCCTGCCGATGCAGGGGACACGGGTTCGTGCCCCGGTCTGGGAGGATTCCACATACCGCGGAGCGACTGGGCCCGTGAGCCATGGCCACTGGCCCTGCGCGTCCGGAGCCTGTGCTCCGCAATGGGAGGGGCCACGGCAGTGAGAGGCCCGCGTACCGCAAAAAAAAAAAATAAATAAAAAAATAAATAAATAGCATTTAATAAAAGAAAACAGAAAAAAAGTATTTCCCTTCACATAGACGTCTTTATATTAATGCATTATTTCCATGTTTATATCTCCAAATTAAAAAAAAAGAGGAATAAATGAAATCTACCTTGAACCAAAAAGAAAAAAAAGAAAAAAAAAAAAAAACAGAACCCACCAGTTATACAGAGGAAAATCGTATCAGGGCACTTGCTCCAGTGGTAAAAAATTCTTAAGTTGGTCAGAGGTGGGAAATCGTCTCCCATGGAGTCAGCAGTGCTCCCCCCGACAAGGAGCATCCTCATTGCAAAGCTGGGGGGACTGTGTTGAGGCGTCTGTGAGTAAATGTGAGCTGAGCCCCAGTCCTGCTGCAGCTGAACTCTTCCCACCCTTTCCAGGTAAAACACCTGAATATGTACAAGCACTTGCAAGCCTAGAGGAAGGGCTGTGGAGCCACACCAGCGACAGCACGCAGGCCGACTTGGTGCCTGCAGGCCAGTCAGGATGGTCCTGGCCCCAGATGCTCTTCTGGAAGCTTTCCATTTCCCTGCCTGAGATACCCCTCCTACCACGGCCCCTACTGCTTTTTTACTTCCTCACCTCTGCCTGGGGAGAAATTCAAGCGGCAGGTATCGATGACACATCCTCTTCTTTAGCAGGTGGCAGCCTGGCCACTCCTGCAGAAAGTCCAGCAGAGCCCCACTCACACTGGGCCATCCACAAAGCCACGGCCCCTCACTCCCTACCACCACCCCAGCCCCGACACTGCTGACGGGGCAGAGAATATGGCATCAGGCATAGATAAAGGGGCTCTAGCTGCCTGGAGAGGTGTTTATATTGACCTCAACCCAGGCACACCTGTGGGGGGGGCTGGTAGGCAGTGTCAGGCTGCCCAAATCAGCCAATCCTCACCCCTCAGGGGCTCACAGTAGCAGAAAATGAACCTTGCTAAACGAGCCAGGCCCAAGGAACAGGTGTGGGCCCTAGAGAGTCAGGCTAGACAAGGGGCTGCAGCTGCGGCTTGTTTTCTTATCATTTTATCTGGTCCATGAGTGGAAAACAACTTCAAGAAGACCCTATCCTAATGAGAGGAACCCAGGAGTCAGGGAGAGGAGTGATGGTGGGTGGAGACAGAGGCCTGGTGCCCTGGCTGCAGTGGAAGTGTCTGGAAGACCAGGCAGAGAGAGGCTGCACAGAGTGATAGCCAGGGTCACAGGCCTGTCAGAGCTGCTGTTTGTTAGTTCAAGTCCTGCTCTGAGGTGTTCTGTGTCAGCTGTGAGCGACAGGTGAGCTGGGGGTTCTCTGCAAGGTGGGCTATGTGCACTGTTCCTGTGTGTCCAGCCCTGCTTGGGTACCTGCCCATGCGAGCTCTGTATCCTGGGAAGGGCCTGACTATGAGAGCCCCATGGGCTGCTGGGTAGCTGCACAGGTGAGCTCCATACCCTGGGAGGGACTTGAACACGAGAGCACCGTGGGCTGTGGGGTGGGGGATGCAGCCCAGGTGAGCTCCATATCCTGGGATTGGCCTGACCACGAGAGCCCCATGGGCTGCTGGAGACCTGGTAAAGGATATCAGGACAGTCAGTGAAGCCACCGAGGATATACATCCAGTAGCTCCTATTTCCTACACCCTGCTGCTCATTCTACCATCCACCAGGCCATGGCATTCTGTATTACACTTCAATGATGCCTTCTTCTGATTTCCATTCATCTCAGAGTCACAAGAATTTTTGGCTTGTGAGTGGCAGGACACAACATGCAACAAAAGCAATAATGCTGGGCCGTCCTGCACCAATGGTTCAAAAATCCCCACACCATCATTGGGGAAATGTCCTCTAAGGACCTAAAAGTTCTACCTCTGTAAAAGGGAACCCTCCTTCAATATGCAGATGACATTCTGATCGCCAGGCCTACTAAAGACGCCTCTGAACTACCTAGCCAAGAAAGGATAGAAGGTGTCCAAGAAAACGCTCAAATATCCCAGGCTCAGGTGACATGCCTGGGCTTCATTCTCACAGATATTCGGAGAAACGCATCCCAGGATAGGGAAGAAGCCATTTGCAGCCTTACCTTTTCTAAAACTAGAAGACAGCTTAGGGGTTCCTGGGGAGGCCAAGGTTTTCTGCATCTGGATGCCTACCTACAGTCTGATAGCTGGGCCTCTACCTGAAACACTGAAACGAAAAGAAGATGATCCTTTTGAATAGAATCCAGAAGCAGCCTTTCAAGAATGGAAAGAGCAGTCAATTTAGACCCTTGCCCAAGAACTCCCTAATTTAGCTAAACCCTTTGACCTTTACATACCCGGTCAAAGGTTAATTGCCCTTGGAGACTTAGTGCAAAAACTGGGACCACTTGAAATGGAGCAACACAAGAATGCCCTTCAGGTATGATAAACTATGGTCACCAAGGGCTTTGCCCACCAACTCATCAGGCCAGGATAATGGGGTATCTAAAAAGCTACAAATCAGCAGCCCACAAGGCCAGGTGCCTCCTAAGGGAAAAGGACCCCACGTCGTGATCCTAACCACCCATCATGCCCTGAAGTTGCAGGGGTCACTCTGTGGACACACTGACCCCGAGTGAGGAGGCCCTCCAACTACAACTCCAGAGAGACAAACGGGGGCAACGGGGCCCCAGGATGACTCGTGTGACTATCACTTGACCTGGAGTTTCTCTCAGAAAACAACAAGACTGTGCCCCGAAAGAGCAGACTACTGCTTGCAGGACTTACTGCACCCAGAGGGGAGCTAATAAGCTTGGCGGGGGAAACGTATATCACGCTTTCACCATAGAAAACCCTACAGACACCGCAGTGATGGTGGCCAATATGACCGGCTGGACTGCTGGCTACTTCTAAATGCCGTTGACTCAGTGGACGTCATGGTCCTGGATCACCACTGACCCTGGACTGTCTGGGAGTTGCGCGGGCAGGGCTCTGACACATGGTGCTGTTTGTACATTAATTCAGGGACCTAATTAAAGAAAGCACAGACTACTGGTCAGAGCATCTAGGCTGGCAAAAACCGTCAGCCTAAGGTCGCCGAACAAATGTGGGATGAGGTGCAACCTGCCACCTCAGCATCTCTGCGCATCTCTTTCCTGGACACTTAAAGGTCATTAGAATCTATAACACATCCAATGCTGGTGCTCAGGCGTACAGGAAGTGAGGCAGGAGGCCTTGGGACAATCAACCTCACCTGGAGGCTGGTGGGGAGACGTTTTGCCCCTCCCCCCAGGTATCAGGGCTGCCACCACAGCATGAAGCAGTTACAAAAGAGGGGTCTGCACCCTCAACACCCCAAGAATGAGGAACGGAACAAAAAGCAGAGGAGGGGTTCGTCTCCGGCAACGTTCATTAAAAATTCCTGTGAGATAAAAAGAGAACCTGGGCAATAAAATAAAGTCTAACCTGTTTTTCCTCTGTGCTTTGTCTAATTTCACATGCTCCTAGGGTTCCGCATGCATAGGTCCCACACCCGGCACTTCAGACCCGATGTCCTTGTGCAGAATGGCTGGGTCAACACCTCAGCTAGCGGGGTCCCATGCAGACTCCACGGCATACAGCCTGAGCTGCAGCCAACTCAGCCCTCGAGAGCTCCATCCCCTCCCTCCCACTGACGCTGCCGGGATCCCTACACAGCAGCCCAGCCCACAGCCCGTGGGGGACTGCACGCTCTCACCTCTCCATTCTGTTTTCAAAATAATGTTTCCTTTGCTTCTGAACCAAACTCAGTCTTGATCTGTTGGCTCCAATGACACTGGGCATGGGGACTCCTGTTGGGGTCCACTCTGGAGGATCAGTAACAGAAATTGAGAACATTGTAACTTCAATGAACAGATGTGTGAGCCAAACTGTAGTTAACACAGAGCAGTGTATAATGCTCGAGTAAAATAAGATGTTTCTAAGACTTACATTTGATATTTCCATCACTTTACTATAAGCAAGTTCAGTGAAGACGTCTGTCTTATTTGTCAGGTCAACATTAGAGAAATGAAGTGATTTATTTCCATGGATGTACATCAAATACTCTTGGCTGAAGCTTCAATCTTGTTTTGAATGCTTTTCCATTGAAAAGGATACCTCTCTTTCAGCTCCCCCATTTCTGAGAAGTATAAAATCTTATAATTTATTATTACCAAAGGGGAAAGGTAGGACAAGGGATAAATTAACAGTTTGGGATTAACACATACACACTGCTATGTATAAAATAGATCATCAACAAGGAACAACTGTATAGCACAGGGAACTACACTGAATATTTTGCAATAACCTATAAGGGGAAATAATCTGAAAAAAGAATAGATATTTTTATTGACATCATCTATCAATGACAGATAAAATGTAACCTAAGCAAGGCCGATGGTGAACGCTTCTGACCCTGAAGATTTCAATCATCTAAAGTTTGGGCTCTGCCTATTTCCCAAGGCCCTTAATGGACATATGTGTAGCTGTAGCTTAAAAATTCCCCAGTTTGGGGTACGGGGAGGCACTGATTTGGAAAAATCCCTGGTGTTCTCCTTCCATGCACGGGACCCTTCCTACAGCTAAAACATGCCTGTCACACCTAGAGGATGGTACACCATTTGATCGGAAAGAGTTTGGAAAAGGCACCTCTTCTCCTCATCGCCTGGTGCTCGGGTTCACCCCTCCAGCATCTTTCCTAACAATCTCCTCACTTGGGGATATCAGCACTGTCAACATCCTGTTGCACACAGTTTGGAATTTGTGCAGAGGATGAAGCGGAAGGATGAGAAAAATTTAGAGACAAGTCTTAGGTGTTCGGACAGGCACATGCCACTCTAATTTCCAATCTGGAAGACAAATTTATCAAAGGCTAGAATTGCCCACGGAAACAGAATAGGTCTAGAGGAAATCCCGCTGTTTTGTGTCCAGTTTCCAAAAACACAAGTTGAAAAATGGAACTCAGGGGCACTAAAATTCATGAAACTTCAGAGTTGAAAATATCTATCATCGAAAAAGGTCTTGAGGTAAGTCACAGAAAAGGACTTGTAAGCAAGGGAGAGTGGCAGGAAACAGATTTGAAGAGGTAGAAAGGACTCCCCATTAAAGCACAAGAAAAGGGGCTCAGCATCGCCAATGATGCAGTTGGCACAAAAGGGCGTATGCATTTTTTCTGAATATATTCAAGTAAAGGCCATACACACGTTTTATCCAACCAAACAGGTGGGCACTGGAAATCAATACTACAAAATGTATCACTTCACATCAGTCAGAAGGGCCATCCACATAAAGTGTAAACACCAGAAATGCAGGACAGGGCGAGGAGAAAAGGGAGCCCTGTGAGGCTGATAGTGGAAATGTAATTTGCCAACGGCCACTCTGGAGAAGTGTATTGTGTTTGCTAAAACATCTAAAAGATGAGCTACAGAGCATAGGGCACTTGCACTCATGGGCGTTTACCTTGGGAAAAACAAAAATGGACAGTAAACAGGCACCACAACGTTTACCACCTCTCTGTTAAAAAGGGCCTCCACTTGGATATAACCTAAATGTCCCTGGAAGGATAAAATGGATAAAAGAGATGGGGTACTTATGTAGAGTGGAATATTACTCATCCAGAAATCAGTGAAATAAGGCCAGTTGGAACAACTCTGGAGGAGTTACATACGATCATTCTAAGTGACATATGTCAGAAAGAAAAAGACACATATCATAAGATGTCACTTAAAGGTGGAATCAAAAATGGCTACACATGAAATAAACTACAAAACAGAAACATACTCAAATATGTAGAAAATAGACATAAGGCTGCTAAATGGGAAAGGTGGGGAATGGTGAGGTATTATCCAGGAGGTTGAAATTAGCAAATATACCATTCCAAGTACCAAATTGAATAACTGACAAGGCCTACACGGTATCTCAAAGAACTGCACTCAGCCCACTCAAGTCACTGGACAATAATACATATGACTCTTAAGCATCTGAAAATTAATTTCTTGTTGTCTCACAGTACATGAATCAAGTGGATGTACAGCAGCAAAAAACAGAGCTTTGAAAATCAGCTGTAACCAATATAAAAATAAATATAAAAATATTTATAAAAACGGTGAGACAGACAAAAATTCTTACAACTTTTGTTGAAGGGCTACAATGTAACATGGATTGAACACATTTAGACCCACAGCAGGATGATATATAAGGCTGGAAGCTATGCAGGCTAAGAGATGTTAGAGAGGCTGGGTGAGGAAATGCAGACCTTTTAAAGTAATACTGCCTGGTACCCATTCCATGGGTCCCAAATCGGCAGGTTCAAGGGAATCTTCTGACAGCGAAAACATGCCTGCGAAACCGAGATGAATGTACACCGTGTGCTCAGGAAAGGTGTCTAAAATGCACCTCATTTTTGATCTCCTGGTGCTGGGGTTCTCCATTCCAGCCACATTACTAAAAATCTCCCCACTTGGAGAATCAGCACCTTTAACCTCCTGTTTCACACAGTTTGCAATTTGTGCAGAGGATAAATGGGAATGGGGGAACCAATGAGAGATTAGCTGTAGGAGTTTTGACAGGCACATGTCACTCTAATTTCCCATTAGAAGAAGAATTAACCAAAGGCTCAGCCTGCCTCCTCAGAACCAGAATAGGGCCAGAAGCAATACAAAGGTTTGGCGGCCAGCTCACAAAAAAGCGAGTTGCAAAATGGAGCTCAGGAGCAGACAATTCAAAGACCTGCAAAGATATAAATGAGAACCAACGTCCAAAAATATATTCAGGTAAGGCAACGAAGAGGATCTGAATGAGAGGCAGAATTGCAGGAAACAGATTTCAAAAGGTAGATTGTACTCACATTTAAAGCATATGAAAAGCAGCAGAATTTCTAAAATGATGCAGTTGGGCAAAAGGGTGTATGCCTTTTTTTCATGAATATCTTCAGGAAAAAAACACATACAGAGTTTTTGGCCAACCAACCAAGCGGGAAATGCAAATCCGCACAACAAAGAAGTCTCAATTTCCACTGCTCAGAAAGGCCATCCAAAATATGTGTACAAACCAGAAATGCTGGACAGGCCACGGAGAACAGGGAGCCTAGTCACGCTGATGGGTGGGGTATAAATATCCAAGAGCCACTCTGAAGAAGTGTATGTTGTTTCCTAAAACATTTAAATACAAAGCCCCCGAGCAAAGGGGACTTCAACTCATGGACATATAACTTGGGAAGACTAAATATCGACAAGACACAGGCACCCCAAAGTTTAGGGCTGCTCTGCATACAAGAACCTCAACTTCGGTACACCTAAAATATCCCAGGAAAAAGAGAAATGCATAAATAACTTGTGGTAATTTTGTACAACGGAATATCACTCAGACGTGGAATCAATGTCATAAGGCCAGTAGCAGCATAAAGAGTGGATTTAGGTATGATGATTCTAAGTGAAATTAGTCACACAGAAAAAGAATCTATTCATAAAATATCACTTATAGAGGGAATGTCAACATCACAACACATGAACTGAATTAAGAAAGAGAACAGAGTCTCACATTTAGAAAACACTCTTATACCTGTTTAATGGGATAGGAGAGGTGGGGTGATGCATCAAACCAGAGTTTGATATTAGCACAGGTACCATTCCATAAACCAAATAGAGAATAGACGAGACCTACCCCTTACTCAGTGAACGGGACTCAAACCCCCTATTCCATACAGAGGAATATATCTGACTAGTGAGAATCTTAAAACCTATGTATTGATTTGTCTCCATAAGGGAATCAAGTGTGTCTAGACTGGAATAAACACTTCAGTGAAAATCAGCTCAACCGCACTATAAAAATGAATTTCAAAAACAAACAAAAAAACAGCGAAATTCTTACACAATTCCATCAGGGGTTCTGATGAAACCGGGAATGACCATATCTGCAAAGACAGCTGGATGAGACATAAGGCTGGGCACTTGGCACTGAGAGGACTGGTGAGATTGGGAGAGAAAATGCAGACCCTTTAAAGTATTAATGCATGCCACCATTCCATGGATCCAAAATCTCCAGGTAGTAGGGAATATCACTACAGTTATAACAAGTATGGGAAACCTAGAGAATGGACACCCTGTGATGGTGGAAGATTTCTAAAAGTCTCCTAATTTTTCCTCTCCTTGTGCTCCAGTTTGGCATTCCAACTGCTTTACTATCAATCTCCCAACTTAGGAGAGCCAGCCCCTATAACCTCCTGGTTCGCACAGTTTGCTAATTGTGCAGAGGATGAAAGGGAAGAGGGAGAACCAATCAGAGAGTAGATGTAGGCATTTGGACGGGCACATGTCACTCTAAATTCCCGTCAGGAAGAAGAATTAACCAAAGCCTCAGCCACCCGCAGGGAACAGTATATCCACCCCTGGAACATGTATAGGTCCTGAAGCAAAATTGTGGATTTGCGGTCAGCTCCCAAAAATGGGATTTGAAAATTGTAGCTCACGGGCACAGCAATTCACAAACCTACAGTTATAAAGGACTACTGTCTTCCAAAAATCAGTTGAGGGAAGGCAACGAAGCTGACTTGAAAATGAGGCAGAATTGCACAAAACATATTTCAAGAGGTAAATAGGAATCGCCCTTAAAGCACAGGAAAAGCATCACAACTTCGACAATGATGCACTTGGCCAAAAAGGGCGTATGCTTTTTCTCCTGAATATATTCAGGAGAAAACGCATACGACCTTTTTGGACAATCAAGCAAGCGCACAATGCAAATCCACACTACAAAGAATTGTCACTTCCCACGGGTCAAAAGGGACATCTGAAAATCTCTAAAAACCAGAAATGCAAGAGGGAGATGACAAGGGCATGAAGCAATATGATCCAAAGTGTCATGAAGGATTGTAATGACAAGCGCATGGAGCATTGTGATGACAAGATTATGTAGCATATTGCTGACAAAGGTATGGAGCATTGTGATGACAAGTTTCATGGAGCACTGTGATGACAAGCGTCACGGAGCATTGTGATTACAGGGGTCATGGAGCATTGGGATGACAAGGGCATGGAGCATTTTGATGACAAGAGTCCCGGATCATTGTGTTGTCAGGTTTCATGGATCATTGTGATGACAGGAGTCATGGAGAATTGTGATGACAGGGGTCATGGAGCATTGTGATGAGAAGGTCAAGGAGCATTGGGCTGAAAACGTTCATGGAGTATTTTGATGACAGGGGCCATGGAGGCTTGTGATGACAAGGTACTGGAGCATTGTGATGAGAAGACCATGGAGACATGTGATGACAAGTCTCATGGAATATTCTGATGAAAAGGGGCATGGAGCATTGTGATTACAGGGGTCTTGGGGCATAGTGATGACAACGGCATGGGGCATTGGGATGAGATGGCCATGGAGCGTTTGGATGACATGCATCATGGAGCTTTTGAAGACAAGGGCATGGAACATTGTGATGAAAAAGGCATGGAGCCTTGTCATGACAGGGTTAAGGGAGCATACTGACGACAAGTGTCAGGGAGCATTGTGATGACAAAGGTCATGGAGCATGGTGATGAGAAGTCCATGGATAACTGTGATGACGAGCGTCATGGGGCGTTGTGATGATAAGTGTTATGGAACATTTTGATCACAAGGATTTGGAGCATTGTGATGACAGAGGTCTGGAGCATTTTGATTTCATTGTAATGACAATAGCATGAAGCATTTTGATGACGGGCATGGTGTATTGTGATGACAGGGTTCTTGGAGCATTGAGATGAAAAGGGGCATGGAGCATTTCGATTACAGGGGTCTTGGAGCATTGTGATGACAAGGGCATTGAGCCTTGTGATGACAAGGCCATGGAACATCGTGATGGCAGGGGTCATGGAGCATTGTTATGACAGGGGTTATTTTGAATTGTGATGGCAAGGGCATGGAACATTGTGATGAGAAGGCCATGGAGCATTCTGGTGACATGCGTCATGGAGCTTTGTGATGACAAGGTCATGGAGCAATGTGATGAGAGCGTTCATGGAGCATTGTGATGACAATGACATTGAGCATTGTGATGAAAAGTTCATGGAGCATTGTGGGGACACATTTCACAGAGCCTTGTGATGATGAGGACATTGACATTTGTGGTGACACAGGTCATGGAGCCTTGTGATGACGGGACACACGGAGCATTGTGATGACTGGGGTCATGTAGCATTGTGATGACAGGAGCATGAAGCATTGGTCTGAGAAGTTTCATGGATAATTGTGTTGACAGTGGGCATGGCACATTGTGATGACAAGGGAATGGAACATTGTGATGACAAGGTCATGGAGTATTGTGAAGACAGGTGTCAGGGAGCATTGTGATGGCATATTTCATGTTCCATTGTGATGACAATGACATGGAGCATTGTGATGCCAAGTGTTATGGAGGATTGTGATGACAAAGGTAATGGAGCACTGTGACGACAAGGGCTTGGAGCATTGAGATGACAAGGGTCATGGAGCATTGTGATGACAAGGTCATGGAGCATTGTGATGACAACGGCCTTTGAGAATTTTGATGAAAAATTCGTTAAGCATTGTGATGACAAAGGAATGGAGCTTGCTATGACAGGGGTCAAGGGGCATTGCGATGACAAGTGCATGGAGAATTGTGATGACAAGAGCATGTAACATTGTGATGAGAACTGTCATGGAGCACTGTGATGACAAGGACGTGGAGAATTGTGATGACAAGGGACATGGAGCATTGTGATGACCAGGGCATGGAGCATTGTTATGGCAAGACAGTGGAGCACTGTGATGCGAAGACCATGGATAATTCTGGTGACAAGCATCATGGAGCACTGTAATGAGAAAGGGCATGGAGCATTGTGATGATACGTCTCATGGAGCATTGTGATGACAAGGGTCATGGAGTATTGTGATGACAAGCTTGTGGAGTATTGTGATGACAAAGCATTTAACACTGTGATGGGAAGTGTCATGGAACATAGTGATGCCAAGAACGTGGAGAATTGTGATGACAGGGAACATAGAGCATTGTGATGACCAGGGCATGGAGCACTGTGATGGCAAGACCGTGGAGCACTGTGATGAGAAGACCATGGATAATTGTGATGACGAGCGTCATGGAGCGCTATAATGACAAGCGGCATGGAGCATTGTGTTTACAGGGGTCTTGGAGCATTGTGATGACAAGGGCATGGAACATTGTGAAGAGAAGGTCATGGAGCATTCTTATGAATGCCTCATGGAGCACTGTGATGACAAGTGCATGGAGCATTGTGATTACAGGTGTCTTGGAGCATTGTGATGAAAAGGGCATGGATCATTGTGATGAAAAAGGCATGGAGCCTTGTCATGACAGTGTTCAAGGAGCATACTGACGACAAGTTTCAGGGAGCATTGTGATGACAAGTGTATTGAGCATTGTGATGACAAAGGTTATGGAGCATAGTGATGAGAAGACCATGGATAATTGTGATTATGAGCATCATGGGTTGTTGTGATGAGAAGTGTTATGGAACATTGTGATCCCAACGGTTTGGAGCATTGTGATGACAGAGGTCATGGAGCATTTTGATTTCATTGTGATGAAAATACCCGGAAGAATTATGATAATGGGCATGGTGCATTGTGATGATAGGATTCATGGAGCTCTGAGGTGAAAAGGCGGATGGAGCATTGTGATAAAAAGTGTCTTGGAGCATTGTGATGACAAGGGCATGGAGCATTGTGATGAGAAGTCCATGGAACATTCTAATGACATGCGTCATGGAGCTTTGTGATGAAAAGGGCATGGAGCATTGTGATTACAGGGGTCTTGTAACATTGTGATGACAAGTGTCATGAAGCCTTGTGAATGACAAGGCCGTGGAACATTGTGACGGCAGGGGTCATGGAACATTGTTATGAAAGGTGTAATGGAGCATTGTGATGAGAAAGACAGGAAACATTGGTGTGAAATGTTTCATGGATTATTGTGATGAGAGTGGGCATGGAGCATTGTGATGACAAGAGCACGGAACACTGTGATACAATGATCATAGAGGATTTTAATCACAAGGGCATGGAGCATTGTGATGAGAAGGGCATCGAGCATTGTGAAGACAAGTGTCATGGAGCTTTGTGATGACAAGGGCAAGAGCAATATGATGAGAGGGTTCATGGAGCATTGTGATGACAATGACATGGAGCATTGTGATGTCAAGGGTCATGGAGCTTTGTGATGACAAAAGTCATGGAGCATTTTGATGACAAGGGCGTGGTGCATTGTGATGAGAAGGGCAGGGATAATTTTGATGACAGGGTCATGCAGCAATTTGATGAAAAGTGTAATGGAACATTTTGATGACAGGGGTTATAGAACATTGTGATGCCAGGGATCATGGAGCTTTGGGATGAAAAGGGTCATGGAGCATTTTGATGACAGGGGTTATGGAACATTGTGATGTCAGGGGTCATGGAACATTGTGATGATAAGGGGATGTAGCATTGTGATGACAGTGTCATGGAACATTGTGTTTACAGGGGTGAGGGAGTATTGTGATGACTAGGGATGGAACATTGTGATATCTCTGGTGAGAGAGCATTTGGAAGAAAAGTGCATGGAGCATTGTGATTTCAAGTTTTATGGAGCATAGCAATGACAAGGTTGTGGACCGTTGTGATGAAAAGCATGTGGCACAGTGTGATGACAAGGGTCATTGAGTATTGTTCTGACAATGGCATGGAGCATTGTGATGACAAGGGTCACGGAGAATTGTCATGAAATGTTCGTGGAGCATTGTGGTTACAAAGGTCACAGAGCCTTGTGATGACGTGGGCATGGACCATTGTGATGACAAACATTATGAAGCATTGTGATGACATGGGTCATGGAGCATTGTCATGACAAGGGCATGGAGTATTGTGATGACAGGGTCATGGAGCATTGGTCTGACAAGTTTCATAGATTATTGTGATGACAGTGGACATGGTGCATTGTGATGGCAAGGCCATGGAGCATTGTGAAGAGAAGGCCATGGGGCATTCTGATGACATGTTTCATGGATCTTTGTGATGAAAAGTGCATGGAGCAATGTGATGAGAGCGTTCATGGAGCATTGTGATAAGAATGACATGGAACATTGTGATGCCAAGGGTCATGGATTTTTGTGATGACAAAGGTCATGGAGCATTTTGATGACAAGGGCGTTGTGCATTGTGATGAGAAGGGCAGGGAGCATAGCGATGACAGGGTCATGGAGCAATTTGATGAAAAGGGTCATGGAACATTTTGATGACAGGGGATATGGAACATTGTGATGTCAGGGGTCATGGAACATTTTGAGGAAAAGGGTCACGGAGCAATTTGATGACGGTGTTATGGAACATTGTGATGTCAGGGGTCATCGTACATTGTGATGATAAGTGCATGTAGCATTGTGATGACAGGAGTCATGGAATATTGTGATGACAGGGGTGAGGGAGTATTGTGACGAATAGTGATGTAACATTGTGATATCAGTGGTGAGAGAGCATTTCGATGAGAATGGCATGGAGCATTGTGATGACAAGGTTTATGGAGCATTGTGATGACAAGATTGTGGAGCACTGTGATGACAAGCGCATGGTGCATTGTGATGACATGTGTCATGGAGCATCGTGCTGACAAGCGCATGGAGCATTGTGATGACAAGGGTCATGGAGCATTGTGCTGAGAAAGGCATAGAGCATTGTGATAACAAGGGTCAAAGAGCATTGTGATGAAAAGTTCATGGAGCATTGTGGTTAAAATGGTCACAGAGACTGTTGATGATGAGGTCATGGACCATTGTGATGACAAATGTCATGAAGCATTGTGATGACTGGAGTCACGGAGCATTGTGATGACAGGGGTCAGTGAGCATTGTGATAAAAAGGGCATGGAGCATTGTGATGACAAGGGCATGAAGCATTTGTCTAATAAATTTCATGGATTATTGCGATGACAGTTGGAATGGTGCATTGTGATGACAAGGGCATGGAGCATTGTGATGACCAGGTCATGCAGTATTGTGAAGACACGTGTCAGGGAACATTGTGATGACATATGTAATGGCCCACTGTGATGACAATGGCATGGAGCATTTTGATGCCAAGTGTCATGGAGGATTCTGATGACAAAGGTAATGGAGCATTGTGATGGCAATGGCTTGGAGCATTGTGATGACAAGGGTCAGGGAGCATTGTGCTGACAAGTGCATGGATAACTGTGATGACAAGGGTCATGGAGCATTCTGATGACAAGCTTGTGGTGTATTTTGATGACAATGGCATGGAGCATTGTGATGAAAACGGCATGGGGCATTGTGATGACAGGTGTCATGGAGCACTGTGATGACCAGCGTCATGGAGCATTGTGAATACAGGGGTCATGGAGCATTGGGATGACAAGGGCATGGATCATTGTCATGACAAGTGTCATGGAGCACTGGGCTGAAAATGTTCATGGAGTGTTGTGATGACAGGGGTCATGGAGCATTGTGATGACTAGGGAATGGAACATTGTGATGACAAGAGTCCCGGATCATTGTGTTGTCAGGTGTCATGGAGTGTTGTGATGACAGTGGTCATGGAGCATTGTGATGATATTGGCCATGGAACATTGTGATGAGTAGGTCGTGGAGCTTTGGCCTGAAAATATTCATGGATTATTGTGAAGACAGGGGTCACATAGCATTGTGATAAAAAGGGAATGGAGCATGGTGATGACAAGGTCCTGGAGCATTGTGATGAGAAGACCATGGAGAAATGTGATGACAAGTCTCATGAAGCATTCTGATGAAAAGGGGCATGGAGCACTGTGATTACAGGGGTCTTGGAGCATTGTGATGACAAGGGCATGGAGCATTATGATGAGAAGGCAATGCAGCATTCTGATGACATGCGTCATGGAGTTTTTTGATGACAAGGGCATGGAGTATTGTGATTACAGGGGTCTTGGAACATTGTGATGACAAGGGCATGGAGAATTGTGAGGAGAAGACTTAGGAGCATTCTGATGGCATGCATCATTGAGCTTTGTGGTGACAAGTGCATGGAGCATTGAGATTACATGGGTCTCGGATCATTGTGATGAGAAGGACATGGATCACTGTGATGAAAAAGGCATGGAGCCTTGTCAATACAGGATTAAAGGAGCATACAGACAAGTGTCAGGGAGCATTTTGATAAGAAGTGTATTGAGCATTGTGATGACAAAGGTCATGGAGCATTTTGATGAGAAGACCATGGATAATTGTGATGAGCAGTGTCATGGGGCATTGTGATGACAAGTGATATGGAATATTGTAATCACAAGGGTTTGGAGGATTGTTATGACAGAGGTCATGGAGAATTTTGATTTCATTGTGATGACAATAGCTTGAAGCATTATGATGATGAGCATGGTGCATTGTGATGACAGGTTTCATGGATCATTGAGATGAAAAGGAGCATAGAGCATTGTGATTACAGGATTCTTGGATCTTTGTGATGAGAAGGGTCATGGAGCTTTGTGATGACAAGGCCATGGAATATCGTGATGGCAGTGGTCATGGAGCATTGTTATGACTGGGGTAATGGAGCATTGTGATGGCAAGGGCATGGATCATTGTGATGAGAATGCCATGGAGCATTCTGATGTCATGTGTCATGGAGTTTTGTGAAGACAAGGGCATGGAGCAATGTGATGAGAGCCTTAATGGAGCATTGTGATTACAATGACATGGAGCATTATGATGCCAAGTGTCATGGATCTTTGTGATGACAAAGGTCATGGAACATTTTGATGGCAAGGACGTTGTGCATTGTGATGAGAAGGGCAGGGAGCATTCTGATGACAGGGTCATGGAGCAATTTGATGAAAAGTGTCATGGAACATTTTGATGACAGGTGTTATGGAACATTGTGTTGTCAGGGGTCATCGAACATTTGATGATAAGTGCATGTAGCATTGTGATGACAGGAGTCATGGAACATTGTGATGACAAGGGTGAGGGAGTATTGTGACAAAAAGTGATGTAGCATTGTGATATCATTGGTGAGATAGCATTTTCATTAGAAGTGCATGGAGAATTGTGATGACAAATTTTAAGTAGCATTGTGTTGACAAAATTGTGGAGAACTGTGATGACAAGTGTATGGTGCATTGTGATGACGTGTCATGGAACATTGTGCAGACAAGCGCATGTAGCATTGTGATGAAAAGTGTCAAAGAGCATTGTGAGGAAAAGTTCATGGAGCATTGTCGTTAAAAAGGTCACAGACACTGTTGATGACGAGGGCTTGGACAAATGTGATGACAAAAGTCATGAAGCATTGTGATGACTGGAGTCACGGAGAATTGTGATGACAGGGGTCATGGAGCATTGTGATAACAAGGGAATGGAGCATTGTGATGACAAGGGCATGGAACATTGGTCTAATAAGTTTCATGGATTATTGCGATGACAGTTGGAATGGCGTATTGTGATGACAAGGGCATGGAGCATTGTGATGACCAGGTCATGCAGTATTGTGAAGACAGGTGTCAGGGAGCATTGTGATGACATATGTAATGGCCCATTGTGATGACAATGGCATGGAGCATCTGATGCCAAGTGTCATGGAGGTTTCTGATGACAAAGGTAATGGAGCATTGTGATGACAATGGCTTGGAGCATTGTGATGACAAGGGTCAGGGAGCATTGTGCTGACAAGTGCATGGAGAATTGTTATGACAAGGGTCCTGGAGCATTCTGATGACAAGCTTGTGGAGTATTTTGATGACAATTACATGGAGCATTGTGATGAAAACGGCATGGGGCATTGTGATGAAAATGTCATGGCGTATTTTCGTGACAGGGTTCAAGGAGCATTCTGACGACAAGACTCAGGGAGCATTGTGATGACAAGTGTATTGAGAATTGTGATGACAAAGTCATGGAGCATTGTGATGAAAAGGGCATGGAGTATTGTGATGACAGGCATCATGGAGCATTGTGATGACAAGTGTTTTGGAACACTGTGATCACAAGGGTTTGGAGCACTGTGATGACAGATGTCATGGATCATTTTGATTTCAAGGATCATGGATCATTGTGATGACAAGGGCATGAAGCAATGTGATCCCAAGGTTCATGGAGGATTGTGATGACAATGGAAATGGAGTACTGTGATGACAAGCACATAGAGCATTGTAATGACAAGGTCATGTAGCATTTTGCTGACAAAGGCATGGAGCATTGTGAAGACGTGTCATGGAGCATTGTGATGAGAACGGAATGGAGCATGGTGATGACAAGTTCCTGGAGCATTGTGATGAGAAGTCCATGGAGACTTCTGATGAGAAGTCTCATGGAGCATTCTGATGAAAAGGGGCATGGAGCATTGTGATTACAGGGTTCTTGGAGCATTGTGATGACTAGGGCATGAAGCATTGTGATGAGAAGGCCATGGAGCATTCTGATGACATGCGTCATGGAGTTTTGTGATGACAAGGGCATGGAGCATTTGTGATTACAGGGATCTTGGAGCATTGTGATGAAAAGTGCATGGATCATTATTATGAAAAAGGCATGGAGCCTTGTCATGACAGGGTTCAAGGAGCATACTGACGACAAGTGTCAGGGAGCTTTGTGATGACAAGTGTATTGAGCATTGTGATGACAAAGATCATGGAGCATTGTGATGAGAAGACCATGGATAATTGTGATGATGAGCGTCATGGGGTGTTGTGATGATAAGTGTTATGGAACACTGTGATCACAAGGGTTTGGAGCATTATGATGACAGATGTCATGGAGAATACTGATTTCTTTGTGATGACAATAGCCTGAAGTATTATAATGATGGGCATGGTGCATTGTGATGACAGGGGTCCTGGAGCATTGAGATGAAAAGCAGCATGGAGCATTGTGATTACAAGGGTCTTGGAACATTGTGATGACAAGGGCATGGAGCACTGTGATGACAAGTGTCATGGAACCTTTTGATGACTAGGCCGTGGAACATTGTGATGGCAAGGTTCATGGTGCATTGTTATGACAGGTGTAATGGAGCATTTTGATGAGAAGGGCATGGAACATTGGTCTGAAATGTTTCATGGATTATTGTGATGAGAGTGGGCATGGAGCATTGTGATGACAAGGGCACGGAACACTGTGATACATGGGTCATGCAGGATTGTAATGACAAGGGCATGGAGCATTGTGATGAGAAGGGCATCGAGCATTGTGATGACAAGTGTCATGGAGCTCTGTGATGACAAGGGCATGGAGCAATGTGATGAGAGGTTTCATGGAGCACTGTGATGACAATGACATGGAGCAATGTGATGCCAAGGGTCATGGAGCTTTGTGATGACAAGTCATGGAGCATTTTGATGACAAGGGCATGGTGCATTGTGCTGAGAAGTGCAGGGAGTATTTTGATGACCAGGTCATGCAGCAATTTGATAAAAACTGTAAAGGAATACTTGATGGCAGGGGTTATAGAACATTGTGATGTCAGGGGTCTTGGAGCTTTGCGATGAAAAGGGTCATGGAGCATTTTGATGACAGGGGTTATGGAACATTGTGATGTCAGTGGTTCTGGAACATTTTGATGATAAGGGGATGTAGCATTGTGAAGACACGGTCCTGGAACTTTGTGATTACAGGGGTGAGGGCATATTGTGATGACTAGAGATGGAACATTGTGATATCTCTGGTGAGAGAGCATTTTGATGAGAAGTGCATGGACCATTGTGATTACAAGGTTTATGAAGCATAGCAATGACAAGGTTGTGGACCGTTGTGATGAAATGTGCGTTGCAAATTGTGATGACTATGCTCATTGAGCATTGTTCTGACAAAGACATGGAGCTTTGTGATGACAAGGGCATGGGGAATTTTGATTACATGGGTCTTGGAGAATTGTGATGAAAAGGGCATGGATCATTGTGATGAAAATGGCATGGAGCCTTGTCATGACAGGGTTCAAGGAGCATATTGACGACAAGTGTCAGGGAGCATTGTGATGACAAGTGTATTTGAGAATTGTGATGACAAAGATCATGGAGCATTTTGATGAGAAGACCATGGATAATTGTGATGACGAGAGTCATGGGGCATTGTGATGACAAGTGTTTTGGAATATTGTGATCACAAGGGTGTGTGGCATTTTTATGGCAGAGGTCATGGAGCATTTTGATTTCATTGTGATGACAATAGCATGAAGCATTATGATGAAAGGCATGGTGCATTGTGATGACAGTGTTCATGGATCATTGAGAAGAAAAGGGGTATAGAGCATTGTGATTACATGGTTCTTGGAGCATTGTGATAAGAAAGGTCATGGAGGTTTGTGATGACAAGGCCATGGAACATCGTGATGGCAGGGGTCATGGAGCATTGTTATCACAGGGTAATGGAGCATTGTAATGGTAAGGGCATGGAGCATTGTGATGAGAAGTCCATGGAGCATTCTGATGACATGTGTCATGGAGCTTTGTGAAGACAAGAGCATGGAACAATGTGATGAGAGCGTTCATAGAGCATTGTGATGACAGTGACATGGAGCATTGTGATGCCAAGGGTCATTGGTCTTTGTGATGACAGCGGTCATGGAGCATTTTGATGGCAAGGGCGTTGTGCATTGTGATGAGAAAGCCAGGGAGCATTCTGATGACAGGGTCATGGAGCAATTTGATGAAAAGTGTCATGGAACATTTTGATGACAGGTGTTATGGAACATTGTGATGTCAGGGGTCATCCAACATTGTGATGATAAGTGCATGTAGCACTGTGATGACAGGAGTCATGGAACATTGTGATGACAGGGGTTAGAGAGTATTGTGACAAATAGTGATGTAGCATTGTGATATCAGTTGTGAGAGAGCATTTTGATGAGAAGTGCATGGAGCATTGTGATGACATATTTTAAGGAGCATTGTGATGAGAAAAGCATGGTGCATTTTGATGACATGTGTCATGGAGCATTGTGCTGACAAGCGCATGGAGCATTTTGATGACAAGTGTATTGAGAATTGTGATGACAAAGGTCATGGAGCATTGTGATGAAAAGGGCATGGATTATTGTGATGACAGGCATCATGGAGCGTTGTGATGACAAGTGGTTTTGAACACTGTGATCACAAGTGTTTGGAGCATTGTGATGACAGAGGTCAAGAATCATTTTGATTTCAAGGAGCATGGAGCATTGTGATGACAAGGGCATGAAACAATGTGATGCCAAGGTTCATGGAGGATTGTGATGCCAATGGAAATGGAGTATTGTGATGACAAGTGCATAGAGCATTGTAATGACAAGGTCATGTAGCATTTTGCTGACAAAGGCATGGAGCATTGTGATGACAGGTGTCATGGAGCACTGTGATGACCAGTGTCACGGAGCATTGTGAATACAGGGGTCATGGAGCATTGGGATGACAAGGGCATGGATCATTGTGATGACAACTGTCATGGAGCACTGGGCTGAAAATGTTCATGGAGTGTTGTGATGACAGGGGTCATGTAGCATTGTGATGACTAGGGAATGGAGCACTGTGATGACAAGAGTCCCGGATCATTGTGTTGTCGGGTGTCATGGAGTGCTGTGATGACAGTGGTCATGGAGCATTGTGATGATATTGGCCATGGAGCATTGTGATGAGTAGGTCGTGGAGCATTGGGCTGAAAATGTTCATGGATTATTGTGATGACAGGGTTCATGGAGCATTGTGATGACAAGGGAATGGAGCATGGTGATGACAAGGTTGTGCAGCACTGTGATGAGAAGACCATGGAGACTTGTGATGATAAGTCTCATGGTGCATTCTGATTAAAAGGGGCATGGAACATTGTGATTACAGGGGTCTTGGAGCATTGTGATGACTAGGGCATGGAGCATTGTGATGAGAAGGCCATAGAGCCTTCTGATGACATCTGTCATGGAGTTTTTTGATGACACGGGCAAGGAGCATTGTGATTACAGGGATCTTGGAGCATTGTGATGACAAGGGCATGGAGCATTGTGAGGAGAACACCAAGGAGAATCCTGATGGCATGCGTCATTCAGCTTTGTGATGACAAGGGCATGGAGCATTGAGATTACATGGGTCTTGGAGCATTGTGATGAAAAGGACATGGATCACTGTGATGAAAAAGGCATGGAGCCTTGTCATGACAGGATTCAAGGAGCATACAGACAACAAGTGTCAGGGAGCATTTTGATGACAAGTGTATTGAGCATTGTGATGACAATCGTCATGGAGCATTGTGATGAGAAGACCATTGATAGTTGTGATGATGATCATCATGGGGCATTGTGATGACAAGTGATATGGAATATTGTGATCACAAGGGTTTGGAGCATTGTTATGACAGAAGTCATGGAGCATTTTGATTTCATTGTGATGACAATAGCATGAAGCATTATGATGATGGGCATGGTGCATTGTGATGACAGGATTCATGGATCATTGAGATGAAAAGGGGCATAGAGCATTGTGATTACAGGGTTCTTGGAGCAATGTGATGAGAAGGGTCATGGAGCTTTGTGATGACAAGGCCATGGATCATCTTGATAGCAGGGGTCATGGAGCATTGTTATGACTGGGGTAATGGAGCATTGTGATGGCAAGGGCATGGAGCATTGTGATGAGAAGGCCATGGAGCATTCTGATGACATGTGTCATGGAGCTTTGTGAAGACAAGGGCATGGAGCAATGTGATGAGAGTGTTCATGGAGCATTGTGATGACAATGACATTGAGCATTGTGATGCCAAGGTTCATGGATCTTTGTGATGACAAAGGACATGGAGCATTTTTTTTAAATGTTGGGTGTAGGAGTTTTTATTATTTAATTTATTTATTTTTGCTGTGTTGGGACTTTGTTTCTTTTTTTTTCCTCCTGAAAAAAAAATTTTTTTTTGCTTTATAACAAATTTAATCAGTTATACATATACCTATATTCCCATTTCCCCTCCCTTTTGCGTCTCACTCCCACCCTCCCTATCCCACCCCTCCAGGCGGTCAGATAGCACCGAGCTGATCTCCCTGTGCTATGCGGCTGCTTCCCACTAGCTATCTACCTTACGTTTGGTAGTGTATATATGTCCATGCCGCTCTTTCACTTTGTCACAGCTTACCCTTCCCCCTCCCCATATCCTCAAGTCCATTCTCTAGTAGGTCTGTGTCTTTATTCCTGTCTTACCCCTATGTTCTTCATGACATTTTTTTTTCTTAAATTCCATATATATGTGTTAGCATACAGTATTTGTCTTTCTCTTTCTGACTTACTTCACTCTGTATGACAGACGCTAGGTCTATCCACCTCATTACAAATAGCTCAATTTCATTTCTTTTTATGGCTGAGTAATATTCCATTGTATATATGTGCCACATCTTCTTTATCCATTCATCTGATGATGGACACTTAGGTTGTTTCCATCTCTGGGCTATTGTAAATAGGGCTGCTATGAACATTTTGGTACATGTCTCTTTTTGAATTATGGTTTTGTCAGGGTATATGCCCAGTAGTGAGATTGCTGTGTCATATGGTAGTTCTATTTGTAGTTTTTTAAGGAACCTCCATACCGTTCTCCATAGTGGCTGTACCAATTCACATTCCCACCAGCAGTGCAAGAGTGTTCTTTTTTTTCCACACCCTCTCCAGCATTTATTGTTTCTAGATTTTTTGATGATGGCCATTCTGACTGGTGTGAGATGATATCTCATTGTAGTTTTGATTTGCATTTCTCTAATGAGCAAAGATGTTGAGCATCCTTTCATGTGTTTGTTGGCAGTCTGTATATCTTCTGTGGAGAAATGTCTATTTAGGTCTTCTGCCCATTTTTGGATTGGGTTGTTTGTTTTTTTTGTTATTGAACTGCATGAGCTGCTTATAAATTTTGGAGATTAATCCTTTGTCAGTTGCTTCATTTACAAATATTTTCTCCCATTCTGAGGGTTGTCTTTTGGTCTTGTTTATGGTTTCCTTTGCTGTGCAAAAGCTTTTAAGTTTCATTAGGTCCCATGTGTTTATTTTTGTCTTTATTTCCATTTCTCTCGGAGGTGGGTCAAAAAGGATCTTGCTGTGATTTATGTCATAGAGTGTTCTGCCTATGTTTTCCTCTAACAGTTTGATAGTGTCTGGCCTTACATTTAGGTCTTTAATCCATTTTGAGCTTATTTTTGTGTATGGTGTTAGGGAGTGATCTAATCTCATACTTTTGCATGTCCCTATCCAGTTTTCCCAGCACCACTTATTGAAGAGACTGTCCTTTCTCCACTGTACATTCCTGCCTCCTTTATCAAAGATAAGGTGACCATATGTCCGTGGGTTTATCTCTGGGCTTTCTATCCTGTTCCACTGATCTATATTTCTGTTTTTGTGCCAGTACCATACTGTCTTGATTACTGTAGCTTTGTAGTATAGTCTGAAGTCAGGGAGCCTGGTTCCTCCAGCTCCATTTTTCGTTCTCAAGATTGCTTTGGCTATTCGGGGTCTTTTGTGTTTCCATACAAATTGTGAAATTTTTTGCTCTAGTTCTGTGAAAAATGTCAGTGGTAGTTTGATAGGGATTGCATTGAATCTGTAGATTGCTTTGGGTAGTAGAATCATTTTCACAATGTTGATTTTTCCAATCCAAGGACATGGTACATCTCTCCATCTATTTGTATCATCTTTAATTTCTTTCATCAGTGTCTTATAATTTTCTGCATACAGGTCTTTTGTCTCCTTAGGTAGGTTTATTCCTAGATATTTTATTCTTTTTGTTGCAATGGTAAATGGGAGTGTTTTCTTAATTTCACTTTCAGATTTTTCATCATTAGTATATAGGAATGCCAGAGATTTCTGTGCATTAATTTTGTATCCTGCAACTTGACCAAATTCATTGATTAGCTCTAGTAGTTTTCTGGTAGCATCTTTAGGATTCTCTATGTATAGTATCATGTCATCTGCAAACAGTGACAGCTTTACTTCTTCTTTTCCGATTTGGATTCCTTTTATTTCCTTTTCTTCTCTGATTGCTGTGGCTAAAACTTCCAAAACTAGGTTGAATAAGAGTGGTGAGAGTGGGCAACCTTGTCTTGTTCCTGATCTTAGTGGAAATGGTTTCAGTTTTTCACCATTGAGGACGATGCTGGCTGTGGGTTTGTCATATATGGCCTTTATTATGTTGAGGAAATTTCCCTCTATGCCTACTTTCTGCAGGGTTTTTATCATAAATGGGTGTTGAATTTTGTCGAAAGCTTTCTCTGCATCTATTGAGATGATCATATGGTTTTTCTCCTTCAATTTGGTAATATGGTGTATCACGTTGATTGATTTGCGTATATTGAAGAATCCTTGCATTCCTGGAATAAACCCGACTTGATCATGGTGTATGATCCTTTTAATGTGCTGTTGGATTCTGTTTGCTAGTATTTTGTTGAGGATATTTGCATCTATGTTCATCAGTGATATTGGCCTGTAGTTTTCTTTCTTTGTGACATCCTTGTCTGGTTTTGGTATAAGGGTGATGGTGGTCTCATAGAATGAGTTTGGGAGTGTTCCTCCCTCTGCTATATTTTGGAAGAGTTTGAGAAGGATAGGTGTTAGCTCTTCTCTAAATGCTTGATAGAATTCACCTGTGAAGCCATCTGGCCCTGGGCTTTTGTTTGTTGGAAGATTTTTTATCACAGTTTCAATTTCAGTGCTTGTGATTGGTCTGTTCATATTTTCTATTTCTTCCTGATTCAGTCTTGGCAGGCTGTGCATTTCTAAGAATTTGTCCATTTCTTCCAGCTTGTCCATTTTATTGGCATAGAGTTGCTTGTAGTAATCTCTCATGATCTTTTGTATTTCTGCAGTGTCAGTTGTTACTTCTCCTTTTTCATTTCTAATTCTATTGATTTGTGTCTTCCCCTTTTTTTTCTTGATGAGTCTGGCTAATGGTTTATCCATTTTGTTTATCTTCTCAAAGAACCAGCTTTTAGTTTTATTGATCTTTGCTATCGTTTCCTTCATTTCTTTTTCATTTATTTCTGATCTGATTTTTATGATTTCTTTCCTTCTGCTAACTTTGGGATGTTTTTGTTCTTCTTTCTCTAATTGCTTTAGGTGCAAGATTAGGTTGTTTATTCGAGATGTTTCCTGTTTCTTAAGGTGGGATTGTATTGCTATAAACTTCCCCCTTAGAACTGCTTTTGCTGTGTCCCATAGGTTTTGGGTCGTCGTGTCTCCATTGGCATTTGTTTCTAGGTATTTTTTTAATTTCCCCTTTGATTTCTTCAGTGATCACTTTGTTATTAAGTAGTGTATTGTTTAGCCTCCATGTGTTTGTATTTTTTACAGCTCTTTTCCTGTAATTGATATCTAGTCTCATAGCATTGTGGTCAGAAAAGATACTTGATACAATTTCAATTTTCTTACATTTACCAAGGCTTGATTTGTGACCCAAGATATGATCTATCCTGGAGAATGTTCCATGAGCACTTGAGAAAAATGTGTATTCTGTTGTTTTTGGATGGGATGTCCTATAAATATCAATTAAGTCCATCTTGTTTAATGTATCATTTAAAGCTTGTGTTTCCTTATTTATTTTCATTTTGGATGATCTGTCCATTGGTGAAAGTGGGGTGTTAAAGTCCCCTACTATGATTGTGTTACTGTCGATTTCTCCTTTTATGGCTGTTAGTATTTGCCTTATGTATTGAGGTGCTCCTATGTTGGGTGCATAAATATTTACATTTGTTATATCTTCTTCTTGGATCGATCCCTTGATCATTATGTAGTGTCCTTCTCTGTCTCTTCTAGTAGTCTTTATTTTAAAGTCTATTTTGTCTGATATGAGAATTGCTACTCCAGCTTTCTTTTGGTTTCCATTTGCATGGGATATCTTTTTCCATCCCCTTACTTTCAGTCTGTATGTGTCTCTAGGTCTGAAGTGGGTCTCTTGTAGACAGCATATATATGGGTCTTGTTTTTGTATCCATTCAGCCACTCTGTGTCTTTTGGTGGGAGCATTTAGTCCATTTACATTTAAGGTAATTATTGTTATGTATGTTCCTATTCCCATTTTCTTAATTGTTTTGGGTTCGTTATTGTAGGTCTTTTCCTTCTGTTGTGTTTCTTGCCTAGAGAAGTTCCTTTAGAATTTGTTGTAAAGCTGGTTTGGTGGTGCTGAACTCTCTCAGCTTTTGCTTGTCTATAAACGTTTTAATTTCTCCATCAAATCTGAATGAGATCCTTGCTGGGTAGAGTAATCTTGGTTGCAGGTTTTTCTCTTTCATCACTTTAATTATGTCCTGCCACTCCCTTCTGGCTTGTAGAGTTTCTGCTGAGAGATCAGCTGTTATCCTGATGGGGATTCCCTTGTGTGTTATTTGTTGTTTTTGCCTTGCTGCTTTTAATATGATTTCTTTGTGTTTAATTTTTGACAGTTTGATTAATATGTGTCTTGGCGTATTTCTCCTTGGATTTATTCTGTATGCGACTCTCTGTGCCTCCTGGACTTGATTAACTATTTCCTTTCCCATATTAGGGAAGTTTTCCACTATAATCTCTTCAAATATTTTCTCAGTCCCTTTCTTTTTCTCTTCTTCTTCTGGAACCCCTATAATTCGAATGTTGGTGCATTTAATGTTGTCCCAGAGGTCTCTGAGACTGTCCTCTGTTCTTTTCATTCTTTTTTCTTTATTTTGCTGTGCAGCAGTTATTTCCACTATTTTATCTTCCACCTCACTTATCCGTTCTTCTGCCTCAGTTATTCTGCTATTGATCCCATCTAGAGTACTTTTTATTTCATTTATTGTGTTTTTAATCGATGCTTGATTCATCTTTAGTTCTTCTAGGTCCTTGTTAACTGTTTCTTGCATTTTGTCTATTCTATTTCCAAGATTTTGGATCTGGGAAATAGAATCTTGGATCATCTTTACCATCATTATTCTGAATTCTTTTTCAGGTAGACTGCCTATTACCTCTTCATTTGTTAGGTATGGTGGGTTTTTATCTTGCTCCTTCTCCTGCTGTGTGTTTTTCTGTCTTCTCATTTTGCTTATGTTACTGTGTTTGGGGTCTCCTTTTTGCAGGCTGCAGGTTCGTAGTTTCCGTTGTTTTTGTTGTCTGTCCCCAGTGGCTAAGGTTGGTTTAGTGGGTTGTGTAGGCTTCCTGGTGGAGGGGACTAGTGCCTGTGTTCTGGTGGGTGAGGCTGGATCTTGTCTTTCTGGTGGGCAGGTCCACGTCTGGTGGTGTGTTTTGGGGTGTCTGCGGACTTTTTATGATTTTAGGCAGCCTCTCTGCTAATGGGTGGCATTGTGTTCCTGTCTTGCTAGTTGTTTGGCATAGGGTGTCCAGCACTGTAGCTTGCTGGTCGTTGAGTGAAGCTGGGTGCTGGTGTTGAGATGGAGATCTCTGGAAGATTTTCGCCATTTGATATTATGTGGAGCTGGGAGGTCTCTTGTGGACCAGTGTCCTGAAGTTGGCTCTCCCACCTCAGAGGCACAGCACTGACTCCTGGCTCCTCAATTTGGGATGATTTGTTGTCCATTCATGTATTCCACAGATGCAGGGTACATCAAGTTGATTGTGGAGCTTTAATCCGCTGCTTCTGAGGCTGCTGGGAGAGGTTTCCCTTTCTCTTTGTTCTCACAGCTCCTGGGTCTCAGTTTTGGATTTGGCCCCGCCTCTGCATGTAGGTCGCCGGAGGGCGTCTGTTCTTCACTTAGACAGGACAGGGTTAAAGGAGCAGCCTCTTCGGGGACTCTGGCTCACTCAGGCCGGGCGGGAGGGAGGGGCACAGATTGCGGGGCGAGCCTGCAGCGGCAGAGGTCGGCGTGATGTTGCACCAGCCCGAGGCGCACCGTGCGTTCTCCCAGAGAAGCCGCCCCTGGATCCCGGGACCCCGGCAGTGGCGGGCTGCACAGGCTCCAGGAAGGGCGGTGTGGACAGTGACCCACGCTTGCACACAGGCATCTTGCCGGTGGCAGCAGCAGCCCCAGCGTCCCACGCCCGTCACCGGGCTCCACGCCTTCAGTTGCGTCTCGCGCCCGTCTGTGGAGCCCATTTAAGCAGCGCTCTTAATCCCCTCTCCTCGCGCACCAGGAAACCAAGAGGAAAGAAAAAGTCTCTTGCCTCTTCGGCAGCTCCAGAGTTTTCCCAGACTACCTGCTGGCTAGCTGTGGCTCATTAGCCCACTTCCGGCTGAATTCTCGCTGCCAGCCCCAGTCCTCTCCCTGCGCTCTGACCAAAGCCCGAGACTCAGCTTCCAGCGACGCCGGGGCGAGCGGACAAGCCTCTTGGGCTGGTGAGTGCCGCTCGGCACCGATCCTCTGTGCGGGAATCTCTCCGCTTTGCCCTACCAAGGAATGTGGGGAGTTTCTTGCCTTTTGGGAGGTCCGGGGTCCTCTGCCAGCATCCAGCAGGTGTTCTGTAGAAGTTGCTCCACGTGCAGCTGTATTTCTGGTGTATCTGTGGGGAGGACGGTGACCTCCACGTCTTACTCTTCCACCATCTTACCCGGAAGTCTCTGGACATGGAGCAATTTGATGGCAAGGGCGTTGTGCATTGTGATGAGAAAGGCAGGGAGCATTCTGAAACAGGGTCATGGAGCAATTTGATGAAAAGTGTCATGGAACATTTTGATGACAGGTGTTATGGAACATTGTGATGTCAGGGGTCATCGAACATTGTGATGATAAGTGCATGTAGCATTGTGATGACAGGAGTCATGGAACATTGTGATGACAGGGGTGAGGGAGTATTGTGACAAATAGTGATGTAACATTGTGATATCAGTGGTGAGAGAGCATTTTGATGAGAAGTGCATGGAGCATTGTGATTACAAGGTTTATGGAGCATGGCAATGACAAGTATGTGGACCTTTGTGATGAAATGTGCGTGGCATATTTTGAAGACAATGGTCATGGAGCATTGTTCTCACAAAGAAATGGAGCATTGTGATGACAAGGGTCACAGAGAATTGTGATGAAATGTTCATGGAGCATTGTGGTTACAAAGGTCACAGAGCCTTGTGATGACACGGGCATGGACCATTGTGATGACAAACGTTATGAAGCATTGTGATGACTGGAGTCATGGAGCATTGTGATGACAGGGGTCATGGAGCATTGTGATGACATGTGTCATGGAGCATTGTGCTGACAAGTGCATGGAGCATTGTGATGTCAAGGGTCATGGAGCATTGTGCTGAGACAGGCATAGAGCATTGTGATGACAAGGGTCAGAGAGCATTGTGATGAAAAGTTCATGGAGCATTGTGGTTAAAAAGGTCACAGAGACTGTTGATGACGAGGGCATGGCCCATTGTGGTGACAAAGGTCATGAAGCATTGTGATGACTGGAGTCACGGAGAATTGTGAAGACAGGGGTCAAGGAGCATTGTGATAACAAGGGCATGGAGCATTGTGATGACAAGGGCATGGAGCATTGATCTAATAAGTTTCAAGGATTATTGCGATGACAGTTGGAATGGCGCATTGTGATGAAAAGGGCATGGAGCATTGTGATGACCAGGTCATTCATTATTGTGAAGACAGGTGTCAGGGAGCATTGTGATGACATATGTAATGGCCCATTGTGATGACAATGGCATGGAGCATTGTGATGCCAATTGTCATGGAGGATTCTGATGACAACGGTAATGGAGCATTGTGATGACAATGGCTTGGAGCATTGTGATGACAAGGGTCAGGGAGCATTGTGCTGACAAGTGCATGGAGAATTGTGATGACAAGTGTCATGGAGCATTCTGATGACAAGCTTGCGGAGTATTTTGATGACAATGGCATGGAGCATTGTGATGAAAATGGCATGGGGTATTGTGATGAAAAAGCATGGAGCCTTTTCGTGACAGGTTTCAAGGAGAATTCTGACGACAAGTGTCAGGGAGCATTGTGATGACAAGTGTATTGAGAATTGTGATGAGAAAGGTCATGGAGCATTTTGATGAAAATGGCATGGAGTATTGTGATGACAGGCATCATGGAGCGTTGTGATGACAAGTGTTATGGATCATTGTGATCACAAGAGTTTGGAGCAATGTGATGACAGAGGTCATGGATCATTTTGATTTCAAGGAGCATGGAGCATTGTGATGACTAGGGCATGAAGCAATTTGATCTCAAGTTTCATGGAGGATTGTGATGACAATGGAAATGGAGTATTGTGATGACAAGCGCATAGAGCATTGTAATGACAAGGTCATGTAGCATTTTGCTGACAAAGGCATGGAGCATTGTAATGACATGTGTCATGGAGCACTGTGATGACTAGCATCACAGATCATTGTGAATACAGGGGTCATGGAGCATTGGGATGACAAGTGCATGGATCATTGTGATGACAAATGTCATGGAGCACAGGGTTGAAAATTTTCATGGAGTGTTGTGATGACAGGGGTCATGGAGCATAGTGATGAGTAGGGAATGGAGCATTGTGATGACAAGAGTCCCGGATCATTGTGTCGTCATGTGTCATGGAGTGTTGTGATGACACTGGTCATGGAGCATTGAGATGATATTGGCCATGGAGCATTGTGATGAATAGGTCGTGGAGCATTGGGCTGAAAATATTCATGGATTATTGTGATGACAGGGGTCATGGAGCATTGTGATGACAAGGTAATGGAGCATGGTGATGACAAGGTCCTGCAGCACTGTGATGAGAAGACCATGGATTCTTATGATGACAATTCTCATGGAGCATTCTGATGAAAAGGGGCATGGAGCATTGTGATTACAGGGGTATTGGAGCATTGTGATGACAAGTCATGGAGCATTGTGACGACAAGCACATGGAGCATTGTGATGACAGGGGCATGGAGCATTGGTCTGACAAGATTCATAGATTATTGTTATGACAGTGGACATGGTACATTGTGATGACAAGGGCATGGATCATTGTGAAGAGAAGGTCATGGAGTATTGTGAAGACAGGTGTCAGGGAGCATTGTGATGACATATGTCATGGTCCATTGCGATGACAATGGCTGGGAGTATTGTGATGCCAAATGTAGTGGAGGATTGTGATGACAAATATAATGGAGTATTGTGATGACTAGGGCTAGGAGCATTATGATGACAATGGCCATTGAGAATTTTCATGACAAGGTCAGGAAGCATTGTGATGACAAGGTCCTGGAGCATTGTGATGAGAAAACCATGGAGCCTTGTGATGACAAGTCTACTGGAGCATACAGGTGAAAATGGGCATGGAGCATTGTGATTAGAGGGGTCTTGGCACATTATGATGACTAGGGCATGGAGCATTGTGAGGAGAAGGCCAAGGAGCATTCTGATGGCATGCGTCATTGAGCTTTGTGATGACAAGGGCATGGAGCATTGTGATTACAGGGGTCTTGGAGCACTGTGATGAAAAGGGCATGGATCATTGTGATGAAAAATGCATGGAGCCTTGTCATGACTGGATTCAAGGAGCATGCAGACAACAAGTGTCAGGGAACATGTTGATGACAAGTGTACTGAGCATTGTGATGACAAAGGTCATGGAGATTTCTGAGGAGAAGACCATGGATAACTGTGATGACGAGCATCATGGGGCATTGTTATGATAAGTGATATGGAATATTGTGATCACAAGGGTTTGGAGCATTGTTATGACAGAGTTCATGGAGCATTTTGATTTCATTGTGATGACAATAGCATGCAGCATTATAATGATGGGCATGGTGCATTGTGATGACAGGGTTCATGGATCATTGAGATGAAAAGGGACATAGAGCATTGTGATTAGAGTGTTCTTGGAGCATTGTGATGAGAAGGGTCATGGAGCTTTGTGATGACAAGGCCATTCAACATCGTGATAGCAGGGGTCTTGGAGCATTGTTATGACTGGTGTAATGGAGCACTGTGATGGCAAGGGCATGGAGCATTGTGATGACAAGTCATGGAGCATTTTGATGACAAAGGTGTGGTGCATTTGGATGAGAAGGGCAGGGAACATTTTGATGACAGGTACATGGAACAATTTGATGAAAACCGTCATGGAACATTTTCATGACAGTTGTTATGGAACATTGTGATGTCAGGGGTCATGGAGCATTTTGATGAAAAGGATCATGGAGCAGTTTGATGACAGGTGTTATGGAACATTTTGATGTCAGGGGTCATCGAACATTGTGATGATAAGTGCATGTAGCATTGTGATGACAGATGCCATGAATCATTGTGATGACAGTGGTGAGGGATTATTGTGACAAATAGTGATGTAGCATTGTGATATCAGTGGTGAGAGAGCATTTTGATGAGAAGTGCATGGATGATTGTGATGAAAATTTTTATGGAGTATTGTGATGACAAATTTGTGGAGCATTGTGATGACAAGCGCATGGTGCATTGTGATGACATGTGTCATGGAGCATTGTGCTGAGAAAGGCATAGAGCAGTTTGATGACCAGGGTCAAAGAGCATTGTGATGAAAATTTCATGGAGCATTGTGGTTTAAAAGGTCACAGAGAGTGTTGATGACGAGGACATGGACAATTTTGATGACAAAGTTCATGAAGCATTGTGATGACTTGAGTCATGGAGCATTGTGATGACAGGGGTTGTGGAGCATTGTGATAACAAGGGCATGGAGAATTGTGATGATAAGGGGATGGAACAGTGGTCTCTTTAGTTTCATGGATTATTGTGATAACATTTGTAATGGGGCATTGTTATGACAAGGGCATGGAGAATTGTTATGCCAATTGTCATGTTGGATTCTGCTGTCAAAGATACTTGAGCATTGTGATGACAATGGATTGGAGCATTGTGATGACAAGGGTCAGGGAGCATTTTGCTGACAAGTGCATGGAGATTTGTGATGACAAGGGTCATGGAACATTCTGATGACAAGCTTGTGGAGTATTTTGATGACAATGGCATGGAGCATTGTGATGAAAACGGCATGGGGCATTGTGATGAAAAAGGCAAGGAGCCTTTTCGTGAGAGGGTACAATGAGCATTCTGATGACAAGTGTCAGGGAGCATTGTGATGACAAAGGTCATGGAGCATTGTGATGAAAAGGGCATGGAATATTGTGATGACAGGCATCATGGAGCATTGTGATGAAAAGTGTTATGGAACAAGGTGATCACATGGGATTTGAGCATTTTGATGACAGAGGTCATGAATCATTTTGATTTCAAGGAGCATGGAGCATTGTGATGACAAGGGCATGAAGCAATGTGATCCCAAGGTTCATGGAGGATTGTGATGACAATGGTAATGGAGTATTGTGATGACACGCGCATAGAGCATTGTAATGACAAGGTCATGTAGCATTTTGCTGACAAAGGCATGGAGCATTTTGATGACAGGGGTCATGGAGCACTGTGATGACAAGCGTCATTGAGCATTGTGAATACAGGGGTCATGGAGCATTGGGATGACAAGGGCATGGATCATTGTTATGGCAAGTTTCATGGAGCATTGGGCTGAAAATGTTCATGGAGTATTGTGATGACATGTGTCATGGAGCATTGTGATGACAAGGGAATGGAGCATGGTGATGACAAGGTCCTGGAGCATTGTGATTAGAAGACCATGGAGACTTGTGATGACAAATCTCATGGAGCATTATGATGAAAAGTGTCATGGAGCATTTTGATTACAGGGGTCTTGGAGCATTGTGATGACAAGGGCATGGATTATTGTGATGACAAAGGCATGGAGCCTTTTCATGACTGGGTACAAGGAGCATACTGACGACATGTGTCAGGGAGCATTGTGATGACAAGTGTATTGAGCATTGTGATGACAAAGATCATGGAGCATTGTGATGAGAAGACCATGGATAATTGTGATGATGAGCATCATGGCGTGTTGTGGTGATAAGTGTTATGGAACATTGTGATCACAAGGGTTTGGAGCATTATGATGACAGAGATCATGGAGAATATTGATTTCATTGTGATGACAATAGCCTGAAGCATTATGATGATGGGCGTGGTGCACTGTGATGACAGGGTTCATGGAGCATGGAGATGAAAAGGGGCATGGAGCTTTGTGTTTACAGGGGTCTTGGAGCAGTGTGATGACAAGGGCATGGAGCATTGTGATGTGAAGGGCATGGAACATTCTGATGACATGTGTGATGGAGCTTTGTGATGACAAGGGCATGGAGCATTGTGATTTAAGCGGCCTTCAGCATTGTGATGACAGGTGTCATGGAACCTTGTGATGAATAGGCCGTGTTACATTGTGATGGCAGGGGTCATGGTGCATTGTTATGACAGAGGTACTGGAGCATTGTGATGAGAAGGGTATGGAACATTGCTCTGAAATGTTTCTGGGATAATTGTAATGAGAGTGGGCATGGAGCATTGTGATAACAAGGGCATGGAGCATTGTGATGACAAGTTAGGTCATGAAGTATTGTGAAGACAGGTGTCAGGGAGCATTGTGATGACATATGTAATGGCCCATTCTGATGACAATGGCATGGAGCATTGTGATGCCAAGTGTCATGGAGGATTCCGATGACAAAGGTAATGGAACATTGTGATGACAAGTGTCAGGGAGCATTGTGCTGACAAGTGCATGGAGAATTGTGATGACAAGGGTCATGGAGCATTCTGATGACTAGCTTGTGGAGTATTTTGATGACAATGGCATGGAGCATTGTGATGAAAACGGCATGGGGCTTTGTGATGAAAAAGGCCTGGAGCCTTTTCGTGACGTTGTTCAAGGAGCATTCTGACGACAAGTGTCAGGGAGCATTGTGATGACAAGTGAATTGAGAATTGTGATGAGAAGGTCATGGAGCATTGTCATAAAAGGGCATGGAGTATTGTGATGACAGGCATCATGGAGCGTTGTGATGACAAATGTTATAGAACATTGTGATCACAAGAGTTTGGAGCATTGTGATGACAGAGGTCATGGATCATTTTGATTTCAATGAGCATGGAGCATTGTGATGACAAGGGCATGTAGCAATGTGATCCCATGTTTCATGGAGGATTGTGATGCCAAGCAAATAGAGCATTGTAATGACAAGGTCATGTAGCATTTTGCTGACAAAGGCATAGAGCATTGTGATGACAGGTGTCATGGAGCACTGTGATGACATGCGTCACGGAGCGTTGTAAAAACAGTGGTCATGGAGCATAGGGATGACAACGACATGGATCACTGTGATGACAAGGGTCATGGAACATTGGGCTGAAAATATTCATGGAGTATTTTGATGACAGGTGTCATGGAGCATTGTGATGAGTAAGGAATGGAACACTGTGATGACAAGAGTCCCGAATCATTGTGTTGTCAGGTGTCATGGAGTGTTGTGATGACAGTGGTTATGGAGAATTGTGATGATATTGGCCATGGAGCATTGTGATGAGGAGACCTTGGGTAATTGTGATGTCGAGCATCATGGAGCACTGTAATGACAAGGGGCATGAAGCATTGTGATGACAGGTGTCAGTGAGCATTGTGATGACAGGGGTCATGGAGCATTGTGATGACAAGTGCATGGAGCTTTGTGATGACATGAGCATGGAGCATTGTGATGACAAGTGCATGGAGCATTGCAATGTCAAGTGGATGGTGAATTTTGATGACAAGAGCCTGTAACATTTTGATGAGTAGTGTCATGTAGCATTGTGATGACAAGGACGTGGAGAATTGTGATGACAAGGTTCATGGAGCATTTTGATAACCAGGCCATGGTGCATTGTGATGACAGGGGTCATGGAGCATTATTATGAGAACGGCCATGGTGCATTCTGACATAAGATATCACTTATGAAGAGAATGTAAACATGGCTACATATGAACTGATTTAGGGAAGAGAACAGAGTCTCAGATTTAGAAAACAATCTAACGCTTGCTTAAGGGGAAAGAGAGGTGGGGAGATGCACAAAACATAAGATTGATATTAGCACAGGTATCGTTCCATAATCCAAAAACAGAAGAGACAAGCCCTACTCCTTCCTCAGTGAACGGAACTCACCAACCCTATTCCCCGCAGGGAAATATATCTGACTAGTAAGAATTTAAAAACCTATGTATTGATATGTCTCCGTAAGGGAACCAAGTGTGTCTAGAACGACATAAACATGGCAGTGAGAATCAGCTCAAACCCACTATAAAAATGAATTTCAAAACAAAACATAAAAACAGTAAAATTCTTACACAATACCTTCAGGGGTTCTGATGAAACCTGGAATGACCGTATCTACAATGACAGCTGGATGTGGCATAAGGCTGGTCACTTGGGACTGAGAGGATTGGTGAGATTGGATGAAAAAATGCAGACCGTTTAAAGCAATAATGCCTGCCACCAATTCCATCTTTCCCATCTCTCCAGGTAGAAGGGAATATCACTACAGTTATAACGTGTATGGGAACCTAGAGAATGGAAACCATCTGATGGTGAAAGGTTTCTAAAACTCTACTACTTTTTTCTCTCCTTGTGATCCAGTTTGACATTCCAACTGCTTGACTATCAATCTCCCAACTTGGAAAGTGAGCCCCTATAACCTCCTGGTTCGCACAGTTGCCAAATTGTGCCGAGGATATAAGGGAAGAGAGAGAACCAATGAGAGAGTAGCTGTAGGCATTTGGACGGCCACATGACTATCTAATTTCCCATCACAAAGAGGAATTAACCAAAGTCTCAGCCTGCCCCCTAGAACCAGTATAAGTCCAGAAGCAAAAGTGTTGATTTGCGGTCAGCTCACAAAAACGCGAGTTGAAAAATGGAGCTCAGGGCCACAGCAATTCACTAACCTGCAGAGTTATAAAGGACTACTCTCTTCGAAAAATCTGTTGAGGGTAAACCACGAGGCGGAATGGAAAATGAGGCAGAATGGCATGAAACAGATTTCAAGAGGTACATTGGAATCGACTTTAAACACAGGAAAATCATTACAACTTCGAAAATTATGGAAATGGCCATAAAGGGCATATGGGTTTTCACGTGAATATATTCAGGAGAAAACGCATATGCCCATTTTGGACAAGCAAGCAAGCGGGCAATGCAAATCTGCACTAGAAAGAAGTATCACTTCCCACCGGTCAAAAGGGACATCCACAAAATGGGTAAAAACCAGAAAGGCAAGACAGGCACTGGAGAACAGGGAGCCTTGTTATGCTGATGGGCGGGATGTAAATTGCCAACTGCCTCTCTGGAGGAGTGCATTGTGTTCCCTAAAACAAGTAAACAACAGAGCTACAGAGCCAAGGGCACTTCCAGTCTAGGGAATATACCTTGGGAAAACTGAAAATAAATAAGACAGATCCACACCAAAATTCAGGGCTGCACTGCTTACAAAAACCTCAACTTGTGTACACCTTAAATATCCCAGGAAAGACAAAAATGGTTCAAGAAATTGTGGTACTTATATAAAAGGAATATCCCTCAGCCATGTAATCAATGTCATAATGCCAGTAGCAGCAAAATGAGTGGATTCAGGTACGATGATTCTAAGTGAAATAAGTCACACAGAAAAAGAAAATTACCATAAGATATCACTTATGAAGATCCTGTAAACATGGCTACACATGAACTGTGTTAGGAAAGAGAAGAGAGACTCACATTTCGAAAACACTCTTATGCCTGCTTAAGGGGGATAGAGAGGTGGGGTGATGCATAAAACCAGAGTTTGAATTAGTACAGGTACCTTTCCAAAAACCTAATAAGGAATAGAAAAGACCTACACCTTCCTCAGGGAAAGGGACACAACAACCGATATTCCCCGCAGAGGAATATATCTGACTAGTAAGAATCTTAAAACCCATGTATTGATATATCACCGTAAGGGAATCAAGTATGTCTAGACTGGCATAAACATGGCAGTGAGAATCAGCTCAAACCCACTATAGAAAGGAATTTCAAAATCAAACCAAAAAAACAGGGAAATTCTTTACAATTCCTTCAGGGTGTCTGATGAAACCTGGTATGACTCTATCTACAATGACAGCAGGATGTGGCATATGGCTGGACACATGGGACAGAGAGGATTGGTGAGATTGGGTGAGCAAATGCAGAACCTTAAAGCAATAATGTGTGGCAGCCATTCGATGGGTCCCAACTCTCCAGGTTGAGGGGAATATTACTAGAGCTATAACATGTACGGGTAACCAAGAGAATGGACCCACTGTGAATATGAAAGGTTTCTAAAACTCAACGAATAGTCCCTATCCTGGTGCTCCGGTTTCACTTTCCAATGCCTTTAATATCAGTCTTCCAACTTGGAGAGACAGCCCCTTTAACCTCCTGGTTTGCACACGTTGACAATTTGGCAGAGGATGAAAGGGAAGAGGAAGAACCAATGAGAGAGTAGCTGTTAGGTATTTGGAGGGGCACATGTGACACTAATTTCGCGGCAGGAAGAAGAATTAACCAAAGTCTCAGCCACCCGCCGGGAAGCAGTATAGGTCCTGAATCAAAATTATGGACTTGCATTCAGCTCAGAAAAAACGAGTTGAAAAATGGAGCTCAGGGGCACAGCAATTCACAAACTGGCAGAGGAGTAAAGGACCGCTATCGTGCAAAAATCTGTTGAGGGAAGGCAACGAGGTGGATTTGAAAGCGAGGCAGAATAGGCGGAAACAGATTTCAAGAGGTACATTGGAAGTGCCTTTAAAGCACAGGAATAGGGGCACAACTTTGACAATGATACACTTGGCCAAAAAGGGCGTATGAGTTTTCTCCTGAATATATTCAGGAGAAAACACATAGAACCTTTTTGGCCAGGCAATCAAACGGGCAATGCGAATCTGCACAACAAAGAAGCATCACTTCCCACCAGTCAAAAGGGACATCCGCAAAATGTGTAAAAACCAGAAAGGCAAGACAGGCGCTGGAAAACTGGGAGCCTTTTTATGATGATGTTCGGGACGTAAGTTGCCAACTGCCTCTCTGGAGGAGTGCATTGTGTTCCCTAAAAAAATAAACAACAGAGATACAGAGCCAAGGGCACTTTCAGGCTAAGGAATATACCTTGGGAAAATTGAAAATCAATAAGCCAGAGCCACCCCAAAATTTAGGTTTGCACTGTTTAAAAGAACCTCAACTTGTGTCCACCTTAAACATCCCAGGAAAGACAAAAAGGGTTGAAGAAATTGTGGAACTTACATACGATGGAATATCCCTCAGCAATGAAATCAATGTCATAAGACCAGTAGGAGCAAAATGAGTGGATTCAGGTACGATGATTCTAAGTGAAATAAGTCACACAGAAAAAGAAACTTATCATAAGATATCACTTATGAAGATCCTGTAAACATGGCTACACATGAACTGAGTTAGGAAAGAGAAGAGAGTCTCACATTTAGAAAACACTCTTATGCCTGCTTAAGGGGGAAGGAGAGGTGGGGTGATGCATAAAACCACAGTTTGATATAAGCACAGGTACCGTTCCAAAAACCAACTATGGAATAGACAAGACCTACACCTTCCTCAGTGAAAGGGACTCAAAAACCCATATTTCCCACTGAGGAATATATCTGACTAGTAAGAATCTTAAAACCTATGGATTGATATGTCTCTTTAAGGAATCAAGTGTGTCTAGACTGGCATAAACATGGCAGCGAGAATCAGCTCAAACCAACTATAAAAAGGAATTTCAAAAATAAAAAAAGGGAAATTCTTTACAATTCCTTCAGGGTCTCTGATGAAACCTGGAATGACCCTATCTACAACGACAGCTGGATGTGGCATAAGGCTGGACACATGGGACTGAGAGGATTGGTGAGATTGGGTGAGCAAATGCAGACCCTTTAAAGCAATAATGCATGGCACACATTCCATGGGTCCCAACTCTGCAGGTTGAAGGGAATATTACTACAGCTATAACATGTACGGGAAACCTAGAGAATGGACACACTGTGAATACGAAAGGTCTCTAAAACTCAACAAATAGTCCCTCTCCTGGTGCTCCGGTATGACTTTCCAACTGCTTTACTATCAATCTCCCAACCTGGACAGACAGCCCCTTTTACCTCCTGTTTCGCACAGGATGCCAATTTAGCAGAGGATGAATGGGAAAAGGGACAAGCAATGAGAGAGTAGGTGTAAGGCATTTGGATGGGCATATGTTACTCTTATTTCCCTGGAGGAAGAAGAATTGACCAAAGTCTCAGCCACCCACCGGGAACCAGTATAGGTCCTGAACCAAATTACTGGATTGCATACAGCTCAGAAAAAACGAGTTAAAAAACGGCGCTCAGGGGCACAGCAATTCACAAAGTGGCAGAGTAATAAAGGGCAACTATCGTCCAAAAATCTATTGAGGGAAGTCAACGAGGTGGACTTGACATCGAGGCAGAATAGCCGGAAACAGATTTCAAGAGGTACGTTGGAATCACATTTAAAGCACAGGAAGGGGGGCACATCTTCGACAATGATGCACTTGGCCAAAAAGGGCTTATGCATTTTCTCCTGAGTATATTCAGGAGAAAATGCATACACCTTTTTTGGCCAAGCAAGCAAGCGTGCATGCAAGTCTGCACTACAAAGAAGTATCACTTCCCACCGATCCAAAGGGACATCCACAAAAAGGGTAAAAACAAGAAATTCAAGACAGGCCCTGGAGAAAAGGGTGCCTTGTTATGCTGATGGGCGGGATGTAAATTGCCAACTGCCTCTGTGGAGGAGTGCATTGTGTTCCATAAGAGAAGTAAACAACAGAGCTACAGAGCCAAGGGCACTTCCAGTTTAGGGAATATACCTTGGGAAAACTGAAAATCAATAAGACAGAGCCACCCCCAAATTTAGAGCTGCACTGCTTACAAGAATCTCAACTTGGGTACACCTTAAATATCCCAGGAAATATAAAAATGGTTCAAAAAATTGTGGTACTTATGTACGATGGAATATCCCTCAGCCATGAAATCAATGTCATAAGACCAGTAGCAGCAAAATGAGTGGATTCAGGTACGATGATTCTAAGTGAAATAAGTCACACAGAAAAAGAATCTTATCATAAGATATCACTTATGAAGATCCTGTAAACATGGCTACACATGAACTGAGTTAGGAAAGAGAACAGAGACTCACATTTAGAAAACACTCTTATGTCTGCTTAAGGGGGAAGGAGAGGTGGGGTAATGCATAAAACCAGAGTTTGATATAAGCACAAGTACTGTTCCAAAATCCAACTATGGAATAGACAAGACCTACACCTTCCTCAGTGAAAGGGACTCAAAACCCCATATTTCCCGCAGAGGAATATATCTGACTAGTAAGAATCTTAAAACCTATGTATTGATATGTTTCCATAAGGGAATCAAGTGTGTCTAGACTGGCATAAACATGGCAGTGAGAATCAGCTCAAACCAACTATAAAAAGAATTTCAAAAACAAAACAAAAAAACAGGGAAATTCTTTAAAATTCCTTCAGGGTCTCTGATGAAACCTGGAATGACCCTATCTACAACGACAGCTGGATGTGGCATAAGGCTGGACACATGGGACTGAGAGGATTGGTGAGATTGGGTGATCAAACGCAGACCCTTTAAAGCAATAATGCATGGCACCCATTCCATGGATCCCAACTCTGCAGGTTGAAGGGAATATTACTATAGCTATAACATGTATGGGAAACCTAGAGAATGGACACACTGTGAATACGAAACGTTTCTAAATCTCATCGAATAGTCCCTCTCCTTGTGCTCCAGTTTGACTTTTCAACTGCTTTACTATCAATCTCCCACTTGGAGAGACAGCACGTTTAACCTCCTGGTTCGCACAGGTTGCCAATTTGGCAAAGGATGCAAGGGAAGAGGGAGAAACAATGAGAGAGTAGCTGTTAGGCATTTGGACGGGCACATGTCCCTCTTATTTCCCGGGACGAAGAAGAATTAACTAAAGTCTCAGCCACCCACCCAAAACCAGTATAGGTCCTGAACAAAAATATTGGACTTGCGTTCAGCTCACAAAAAAACGAGTTAATAAATGGAGCTCAGGGGCACAGCAATTCACAAACTGGCAGAGTAATAAAGGACAACTATCGTCCAAAAATCTGTTGAGGGAAGCCAACGAGGCGACTTGTAAGCGAGGCAGAATAGCAGGAAACAGATTTCAAGAGGTACGTTGGAATCGCCTTTAAAGCAAAGGAAGAGGGGCACAACTTCGACAATGATGAACTTGGCCAAAAAAGGCATATGCGTTTTCTCCTGAATATATTCAGGAGAAAACGCATACGCAACTTTTGGCCAAGCAAGCAAGTGGGCAATGTAAGTCTGCACTAAAAAGATGTATCACTTCTCATCGGTCAAAAGGGACATCCACAAAAAGGGTAAAAACCAGAAAGGCAAGACTGTCCCTGGAGAACAGGGAGCCTTGTTATGCTGATGGCCGGAATGTAAATTGCCAACTCCCTCTCTGGAGGTTTGCATGGTGTTCCCTAAAACAAGTAAACAACATAGCTACAGAGCCAAGGACACTTCCAGTCTAGGGAATATACCTTGGGAAAACTGAAAATCAATATGACACATCAACACCAAAATTGAGGGCTGCACTGCTTACAAGAACCTCAACTTTGGTACACCTTAAATATTCCAGGAAATATAAAAATGGTTCAAAAAATTGTGGTACCTACGTACGATGGAATATCCATCAGCCATGAAATCAATGTCATAAGACCAGTAGGAGCAAAATGAGTGGATTCAGGTACGATGATTCTAAGTGAAATAAGTCAAACAGAAAAAGAAACGTATCATAAGATATCACTTATGAAGATCCTGTAAACATGGCTACACATGAACTGAGTTAGGAAAGAGAACAGAGTCTCACATTTAGAAAACACTCTTATGCCTGCTTAAGGGGAAGGAGAGGTGGGGTGATGCATAAAACCAGAGTTTGATATAAGCACAGGTAACGTTCCAAAAACCAACTATGGAATAGACAAGACCTACACCATCCGCAGTGAAAGTGACTCAAAACCCCATATTTCCCGCAGAGGAATATATCTGAGTAGTAAGAATCTTAAAACCTACGTATTGATATGTCTCTGTAAGAGAATCAAGTGTTTCTAGAGAGGCATAATCATGGCAGCGAAAATCAGCCCAAACCCAGTATAAAAAGGAATTTCAAGAACAAAACAAAAAAACAGGGAAATTCTGTACAATTCCTTCAGGGTCTCTGATGAAACCTTGAATGACCCTATATACAATGACAGCTGGATGTGGCATAAGGCTGGACACATGAGATTGAGAGGATTGGTGAGATTGGGTGAGCAAATGCAGACCCTTTAAAGCAATAATGCAAGGCACCCATTCCATGGGTCCCAACTCTCCAGGTTGAAGGGAATATTACTACAGCTATAACATGTACGGGAAATCTAGAGAATGGACACACTGTGAATACGAAAGGTCTCTAAAACTCAACGAATAGTCCCTCTCCTGGTGCTCCGCTTTGACTTTCCAACTGCTTTACTATCAATCTCCCAACCTGGAGAGACAGCACTTTAACCTCCTGTTTCGCACAGGTTACCCATTTCACAGATGATGAATGGGAGGAGGGAGAACCAATGAGAGAGTAGCTGTTAGGCATTTAGACGGGCATATGTCACTCTTATTTCCCGGGAGGAAGAAGAATTGACCAAAGTCTCAGCCACCCACCGGGAACAAGTATAGGTCCTAATCGAAAATATGGGACTTACGTTCAGCTCACAAAAAACGAGTTAAAAAATGGAGCTATAGGGCAGAGCATTTCACAACCTGGCATAGTAATAAAGGACAACTATCATCCAAAAATCTGTTGAGGGACGGCAAACACGCGGACTTGAAAGTGAGGCAGAATAGCATGAAACAGATTTCAAGAGGTATGCTGGAATCGCCTTTAAAGCACAGGAAGAGGGGCACAATCTCGACTATGATGCACTTAGCCAAAAAGAGTGTATGCGTTCAGGAGAAAACGCAACGCCCTTTTTGGCCAAGCAAGCAAGCGGGCAATGCAAATCTGCACTACAATGTAGTTTCACTTCCCACCGGACAAAACGGACATCCGCAAAATGTCTAAAAATCAGAAAGGTAAGACAGGCCCTGGAGAACATGGTGCCTTGTTATGCTGATGGGCGGGATGTAAATTGCCAACTGCCTCTCTGGAGGAGTGCATTGTGTTCCTTAAAACAAGTAAAGTACAGAGCTACAGAGCCAAGGGCACTTCCAGTCTAGGGAATATACCTTTGGAAAACTGAAAATCAGTACGACAGGGCCACCCCATATTTAGGGCTGCACTGCTTACAAGAACCTCAACTTGGGTACACCTTAAGTATCCCAATAAAGATAAATATGGTTCAAAAATTTGTGGTACTTTTGTACGATGGAATATCCCTCAGCCATGAAATCAATGTCATAAGACCAGTAGCAGCCAAATGAGTGGATTCAGGTACGATGATTCTAAGTGAAATTAGTCACACAGAAAAAGAAACTTATCATAAGATATCACTTATGAAGGTCCTGTAAACATGGCTACACATGAACGGAGTTAGGAAAGATTACAGAGTAACTAATCTTATCATAAGGTATCACTCATAGCGGGAATGTACACATGACTACACATGAACTGAATGACAAACACAACAGATTCACACATTTAGAAAACATCTTCTGCCTGCTTAATGGGAAAGCCGAGGTGGGGTGATGCATAAAACCACAGTTTTAAATTAGCACAGATAACGTTATATAAACCATGTATGTAATAGACAACACCTACTCCCGGCACAATGAACTGGACTCAACACCCCCTATTCATTGCAGAGGAATATGTCCGACTCTAAGTATTTTAAAACATATGTATTCTCATGTCTCCATAAAGGAATCATGTGTGTGTATAACGGCATGAACACAGCACTGAAATTCAGTTAAACCCACTTATAAAAATAAATTTCAAAAGCAAAATGCAAAAACAGATAGAAAGTTTTAAAAACTACGTTCAGGGCCTGTGATGCAAGCTAGATTGACCACCTTTACACCCACAGCTGGATGAGACATAAGACTGGACACTTGGGGCTGACAAGATTGCTGAGGTTGTGTGAACAAAAGAACACCACTTAGAGCAATACTGTGTGCTACCCATTCTAGTGGTCCCAACTCTCCAGGTTTAAGGGAATCTTCCTCCAGTTAAAACATGCATGGGAAACCCAGTGGGTGGTACACTGTGTAATTGGGAATGTTTTCTAAAAGGTACCTCATTTTTCTTTTGTCGTGCTCGGCTTCGCCATTCCATCTGCATTACTCAAAATCTCCCCACATGGAGTGTCAGCACCCTTACCTTCCCGTTATGCACAGTTTGAAAATTGTGCAGAGAATGAACAGGAAGAGGGGAAATAAATGAGAGATTAACTGTAGGTGTTCGGATGGGTACATGTCACTCTAGTTTCCCATCAGGAAGAAGAATTAACCAAAGGCTCAGCCTGACACCCCAGAACCAGACTAGGGCCTAAAGCCATCCTGCGGTATTGCAGCCAGCTCACAAATAGGCGAGTTGTAAAATGGAAATCAGGGGCACAGCAATTCACAAACTTGCAGAATTATAAAGGACAACTATCATCCAGAAATATATTGAGGAAAGGCAGTGAAGAGGATTTGAATGCAAGGCAGAATTGAAGGAAACAGATTACAAGAGGTAGACTGGAGTCGTCTTTAAAGCACATGAAAAGCGACAGAATTTCGACAATGTTGCCCTTGGCTGAAAAGGGATTATGTGTATTTTCTTGAATATATTCGGGAAAAAATGCATATGCCCTTTTTGGCTAAGCAAGCCATCAGGCATTGCAAATCCACACTACATAGAAGTGTCCCTTACCTCCAGTCAAAAGGGCCATCCACAAATAGTGTAAAAACCACAAATGCAGGACAGGCCATGGAGAAAAGGGAGCCTGGTTACGCCGATGGACAGGATGTAAATTGCCAACAGCCTCTCTGGAGAACTGTATGTTGTTTTCTAAAACAGAGCTACAGAGCATAGCACACTTCCACTCATGGGCGTGTATTTTGAGAAAACTAAAAATCCACAACACACAGCCAGCCCAATATTTAGGGCTGCTCTGTTTACAAGAACCTCGACTTCGGTACACTTTATATATCCCAGAAAAGGAAAAAAAATGGATATAGATGTTGTGGTACTTATATACAATGGAATGTCATTCAGACATAAAATCAATGTCATAAGGCCAATAGCAGCATAATGAGTGGCTTTAGGTACGATGATGCTAAGTGAAATGAGCCACAAAGAAAAAGAAACTTATTGTAATATAACACTTATAGAGGAAATGTAAACATGGCTACACAAGAACTGAATTTCAAAAGAGAACAGAGTTACACATTTAGAGAACACACTTATGCCTCCCTAAGGGGAAAGTTGACATGGGGTGATGTGTAAAAGCAGAGTTTGAAATTAGCACAGATCTCATTCCATATACCAAATATGTAATAGACAAGACCTACTCCTTTCTCAATGAACTGGACACAAAACACCCTATTCACTGAAGAGGAATATATCTGACTGGTAATAACCTTGAAACCTATGTATTTATATGTCTCCATAATGGAATCAAGTGTATGTAGATTGGCATAAACACAGATCAATGGAACAGGACAGAAAGCCCAGAGATAAACCTACATACCTATGGCTATCTCATCTATGACAAAGGAGCTAAGGATATACAATGGAGAAAAGACAGTCTCTTCAGTAATTGGTGCTGGGAAAACTGGACCCCTACACAAAAAGGAATGAAATTAGAACACTCCATAACACCATACACAAAAATAAACTCTAAATTGATTAGAGATCTAAATATAAGACCAGACACTATAAAACACTTAGAGGAAACCACAGGCAGAACACTCTATGACATAAATCACAGCAAGATCCTTTTGGACCCACCTCCTAGAGAAATGGAAATAAAAACAGAAATCAACAAATGGGACCTAATGAAACTTAAAAGCTTTTACACAGTACAGGAAAACATAAACAAGATGCAAAAACAACCCTCAGAATGGGAGAAAATATTTTCAAATGAAGCAATTGACAAAGGATTAATCTCCAAACTTTACAAGCACCTCATGTAGCTCAATATCACAAAAACAAACAACCCAATCCAAAAATGGGCAGAAGACCTAAATAGCCATTTCTCCAAAGAAGATATACAGATTACCAAGAAACACATGAAAGGATGCTGAACATCACTAATCATTAGAGAAATGCAAATCAAAACTACCGTGAGGTATCACCTCACAGCAATCAGAGTGGCAATCATCAAAAAAATCTACAAAACAATAAATGCTGGAGAGGACTTTATTGGAGAAAATGGAACACACTTGCACTGTGGGTGGGAATGAAAATTGATATGGGCACTAGGGAGAACTGTACGGAGGGTCCTTTAAATAACTAACAATAGAAGTACCATACGACACAACAATCCAACTACTGGGCATTTGCCTTGCGAAAACCATAATTCAAAAAGAGTTATGTACAAAAATGTTCATTGCAGCTCTATTTGCATTAGCCAGGACATGGAAGCAACCTAAGTGTCCATCGACAGATGAATGGATAAAGAAGATCTGGCACATATATACAATCAAATATTACTCAACCATAAAAAGAAGCAAAACTGAGTTATTTGTACTGAGGTGGATGGACTTAGAATCTGTCCTACACAGTGAAGTAAGTCAGAAAGGGAAAAACAAATACTGTATGTTAACAGAGATATATGGAATCTAATGAAGAAAAAAAAAAGATTTTGAAGAACCTAGTGGCAGGACAGGATTAAGGACACAGACATAGAGAAAGGACTTGAGGACACCGGAAGGGGGATGGGTAAGCTGGGACGAAGTGAGAGAGTGGCATGGACATAAATACATTACCAAATGTAACACTGATAGCTACTGGGAAGCAGCCACATAGAACAGGGAGATCAGCTCGGTGCTTTGTGACCACATAAAGGGGTGGGATATGGAGTGTGGGAGGGAGATGCAAGAGGGAGGGGATCTGGTGATATTTGTATATGTATAGCTGATTCACTTTCTTATACAGCAGAAACGAACACTCCATTGTAAAGCAATTATACTCGAATAAACGTGTAAAAGGAAAAAAAAAAAAACAAAGCCCATGGATAAACCTACACATCTATGGTCAAGTAATCTATGACAAAGGAGGCAAGACTATACAATGGAGATAAGACAGTCTCTTCAATCATTGGTGCTGGGAAATATGGAGAGCTACATGTAAAAGAATGAAATTAGAACACTCCCCAACACCATATATAAAAATATATTCAACATGGATTAGAGACCTTAATGTAAGACCGGACAGTATAAAACTCTGACAGGAAAACTTACGAACGATACTCTGAAGTAAATCACAGCAAGATCTTTTTTGATCCACCTCCTATAGCAATGAAATTAAAAAGAAATCTAAACAGATGGGACCTAATGAAACGTAAAAGCTTTTGCAAAGCAAAGGAAACTACAAACAAGACGAAAAGACAACCCTCAGAATGGCAGAAAATATTTGCAAACCAATCAATGGACAAATGATTAATCTCCAATATATATAAACAGCTCATGCAGCTCAATATTAATAAAACAAACAACCCAATACAAAAATGGAAGATCTAAATAGACATTTCTTCCAAGAAGACATAGAGATGGCCAGTACGCACATGAAAATCTGCTGAACATCACTAATTATTAGAGAAATGGAAATCGAAACTACAATGAGGTATCACGTCACACCTGTTAGAACGGGCATCATCAGAAAATCTACAAACAACAAATGCTGGAGAGGGTGTGGAGAAAAGGAACCTTTTTCCACTATTGTTGGGAATGTAAATAGATACAGTCTCTATGGAGAACAGTATGGAGGTTCCTTAAAAAACTAAAAATAGAATTACCATATAATCCAGCTATCCCACTACTGGGCATATACCCAGAGAAAACCATAAATCAAAAACACACATTCACCACAATGTTCATTGCAGCACTATTTACAATAGACAGGTAATGAAAGCAACCTAAGTGCCCACAGACAGACGAATGGATAAAGACATGGTACATATATACAACGGAATGTTACTCAGCCATACATAGGAATGAAATTGGGTCATTTGTAGAGACCTTGATGGATCTAGAGACTGTCATACAGAGTGAAGTAAGTCGGAAAGAGAAAAACAAATATTGTATATTAATGCATATATGTGGAACCTAGAAAAATGGTACAGATGAACCAGTTTGCAGGGCAGAGATAGAGACAGATGTAGAGAACAAACATATGGACACCAAGGAGGGAACGCCATGTGAGGGTGGTGGTGGGATGAATTGGGAGACTGGGATTCACATGTGCACACTTATATGTATAAAATATATATCCAATAAGAACCTGCTGTATAAAAAATAAATTTAAAAAAATTAAAAATTAATAAATAACATTTAATAAAATAAAACAGAAAAAAAGTTTTTCCCTTCACATAGACGTCTTTATATTAATGCATTATTTCCATGTTTATATCTCCAAATTAAAAAAAAGAGGAATAAATAAAATCTAACTTGAACCAAAAAAAAAAGGAAAATAAAACAGAACTCACTAGTTATACAGAGGAAAATCGTATGAGGGCACTTGCTCCAGTGGGTAAAAAATTCTTAATGTTGGTCAGAGGTGGGAAATCGTCTCCCATGCACTCAGCAGCGCTGCCCCCTACAAGGAGCATCCTCATTGCAAAGCTGGGGGACTGTGTCGAGGCGTCTGTGAGTAAATGTGAGCTGAGCCCCAGTCCTGCTGCAGCTGAACTCTTCCCAACCTTTCCAGGTAAAACACCTGAATATGTACAAGCACTTGCAAGCCTAGAGGAAGGGCTGTGGAGCCACACTAGCGACAGCACGCAGGCCGACTTGGTGCCTGCAGGCCAGCCAGAATGGCCCTGGCCCCAGATGCTCTTCTGGAATCTTTCCATTTCCCTGCCTGAGATACCCCTCCTGCCACGGCACACACTGCTTTTTTACTTCCTCACCTCTGCCTGGGGAGAAATTCCAGTGGCAGGTATGGGTGACACATCGTCTTCTTTAGCAGGTGGCAGCCTGGCAACTCCTGCAGAAAGTCCAGCAGAGCCCCACTCACACTGGTCCACCCACAAAGCCACGGCCCCTCACTCCCTCCCACCACCCCAGCCCCGACACTGCTGACGGGGCAGAGAATATGGCGTCAGGCAGAGCTACAGGTGCTCTTGCTGACTGGAGAGTTGTTTATATTGACCTCAACCCAGGCACACCTGTGGGGGGGCCTGGCAGGCAGTGTCAGGCTGCCCAAATCAGCCAATCCTCACCCCTCAGGGGCTCACAGTTGCAGAAAATGAACCTTGCTAAACGGGTCAGTCCCAAGGAACAGTTGTGGGCTCTTGAGAGTCAGGATAGACAAGGGGCTGCAGCTGTGGCTTGTTTTCTTATCATTTTATCTGGTCCATGAGTGGAAAACAACTTCAAGACGACCCTATCCTAATGAGAGGAACCCAGGAGTCAGGGAGAGGAGTGATGGTGGGTGGAGACAGAGGCCTGGTGCCCTGGCTGCAGTGGAAGTGTCTGGAAGACCAGGCAGAGAGAGACTGCACAGAGTGATAGCCAGGGTCACAGACCTGTCAGAGCTGCTGTTTGTTAGTTCAAGTCCTGCTCTGAGGTGTTCTGTGTCAGCTGTGAGCGACAGGTGAGCTGGGGGTTCTCTGCAACGTGGGCTATGTGCACAGTTCCTGTGTGTCCAGCCCTGCTGTGGTACCTGCCCAGGGGAGTTCCGTATCCTGGGAAGGGCCTGACTATGAGAGCCCCATGGGCTGCTGGGTAGCTGCACAGGTGAGCTCCATACCCTGGGAGGGACTTGACCATGAGAGCCCCGTGGGCTGTGGGGTGCGGGATGCAGCCCAGGTGAGCTCCATATCCTGGGATTTGCCTGACCAAGAGAGCCCCATGGGCTGCTGGAGACCTGGTAAAGGATATCAGGACAGTCAGTGAAGCCAACGAGGATATACATCCAGTAGCTCCTATTTCCTACACCCTGCTGCTCATTCTACCATCCACCAGGCCATGGCATTCTGTATTACACTTCAATGATGCCTTCTTCAGTATTCCATTCATCTCAGAGTCACAAGAATTTTTGGCTTGTGAGTGGCAGGACACAACATGCAACACAAGCAATAATGCTGGGCCGTCCTGCACCAGTGGTTCAAAAATCCCCACACCATCATTGGGGAAATGTCCTCTAAAGACTTAAAAGTTCTACCTCTGTAAAAGAGAACCCTCCTTCAATATGCAGATGACATTCTGATCGCCAGGCCTACTAAAGACGCCTCTGAACTACCTAGCCAAGAAAGGATAGAAGGTGTCCAAGAAAAAGGCTCAAATATCCCAGGCTCAGGTGACATGCCTGGGCTTCATTCTCACAGATATTCGGAGAAACGCATCCCAGGATAGGGAAGAAGCCATTTGCAGCCTTACCTCTTCTAAAACTAGAAGACAGCTTAGGGGTTCCTGGGGAGGCCAAGGTTTTCTGCATCTGGATCCCTAACTACAGTCTAATAGCTGGGCCTCTACATGAAACACTGACACGAAAAGATGATGATCCTTTTGAATAGAATCCAGAAGCAGCTTTTCAAGAATGGAAAGAGCAGTCAATTCAGATCCTTGCCCAGGAACTCGCTAATTTAGCTAAACCCTTTTACCATTACATACCCGGTCAAAGGTTAATCGCCCTTGGAGCCTTAGTGCAAAAACTGGGACCACTTGAAATGGAGCAACACAAGAATGCCCTTCAGGTATGATAAACTATGGTCACCAAGGGCTTTGCCCACCGACTCATCAGGCCAGGATACTGGGGTATCTAAAAAGCTGGTAATACGCAGCCCACAAGGCCAGCTCCCTCCTAAGGGAAAAGGACCCCACGTCGTGATCCTAACCACCCATCATGCCCTGAAGTTGCAGGGGTCGCTCTGTGGACACACTGACATCGAGTGAGGAGGCCCTCCAACTCCAACCTCCAGAGAGACAAATGGGGGCAACGGGCACCCAAGATGACTCGTGTGACCATCACTTGACCTGGAGTTTCTCTCAGAAAACAAGAAGACTGTGCCCCGAAAGAGCAGACTACTGCTTGCAGGACTTACTGCACCCAGAGGGGAGCTAATAAGCTTGGCGGGGGAAACGTATATCACGTTTTCACCATAGAAAACCCTACAGACACCACGGTGATGGTGGCCAATATGACCGGCTGGACTGCTGGCTACTTCTAAAGGCCGTGGACTCAGTGGACGTCATGGTCCTGGATCACCACTGACCCTGGACTGTCTGGGAGTTGCACGGGCAGGGCTCTGACACATGGTGTTGTTTGTACATTAATTCAGGGACCTAATTAAAGAAGGCACAGACTACTGGTCAGAGCATCTAGGCTGGCAAAAACCGTCAGCCTAAGGTCACCAAACAAATGTGGGGTGGGGTGAAACCTGCCAACACATCATCTCTGCGCATCTCTTTCCTGGACCCTTAAAGGTCATTAGAATCAATAACACTTCCAATGCTGGTGCTCAGGCGGACCAGAAGTGAGGCAGGAGGCTTTGGGACAATCAACCTCACCTGGAGGCTGGTGGGGAGACGTTTTGCCCCTCCCCCCAGGTATCAGGGCTCCCACCACAGCATGAAGCAGTTACAAAAGAGGGGTCTGCACCCTCAACACCCCAAGAATGAGGAACGGAACAAAAAGCAGAGGAGGGGTTCGTCTCTGGCAACGTTCATTAAAAATTCCTGGGAGATAAAAAGAGAATCTGGGCAATAAAATAAATTCTAACCTGTTTTTCCTTTGTGCTTTGTCTAATTTCACGTGCTCCTAGGGTTCCGCATGCAGTGGTCCCACACCCGGCACTTCAGACCCGATTTCCTATTTCAGAATGGCTGGGTCGACACCTCAGCTAGCGGAGTCCCATGCAGACTCCACGGCATAGAGCCTGAGCTGCAGCCAACCCAGCCCTCAAGAGCTCCATCCCCTAACTCCCACTGACGCTGCAGGGATCCCTACACAGCAGCCCAGCCCACAGCCCGTGGGGGAGGGCACACTCTCACCTCTCCATTCGGTTTTCAAAATAATGTTTCCTTTGCTTCTGAACCAAACTCAGTCTTGATCTGTTGGCTCCAATGACACTGGGCTCGGGGACTCCTGTTGGGGTACACTCTGGAGGATCAGTAACAGAAATTGAGAACATTGTAACTTCAAAGAACAGATGTGTGAGCCAAACTGTAGTTAACATAGAGCAGTGTATAATGCTCGGGTAAAATAACATTTTTCTAAGACTTACATTTGATACTTCCATCACTTTACTATAAGCAAGTTCAGTGAAGACGTCTGTCTTATTTGTCAGGTCAACATTAGAGAAATGAAGTGATTTATTTCCATGGTTGTACATCGAATACTCTTGGCTGAAGCTTCAATCTTGTTTTGAATGCTTTTCCATTGAAAAGGATACCTCTCTTTCAGCTCCCCCATTTCTGAGAAGTATAAAATCTTATAATTTATTATTACCAAAGGGGAAAGGTAGGAGAAGGGATAAATTAACAGTTTGGGATTAACACATACACACTGACATGTATAAAATAGATCATCAACAAGGAACTACTGTATAGCACAGGGAACTACACTGAATATTTTGCAATAACCTATAAGGGGAAATAATCTGAAAAAGAATCGATAATTTTTATTGACATCATCTATCAATGACAGATAAAATGTAACCTAAGCAAGGCCGATTGTGAGCGCTTCTGAACCTGAAGATTTCAATCATCTAAAGTTTGGGCTCTGCCTATTTCCCAAGGCCCTTGATGGACATACGTGTAGCCGTAGCTTAAAAATTCCCCAGTTTGGGGTTCGGGGAGGCACTGATTTGGAAAAATCCCTGGTGTTCTCCTTCCATGCACGGGACCCTTCCTACAGCTAAAACATGCCTGTCACACCTAGAGGATGGTACACCATTTGATCGGAAAGAGTTTGGAAAAGGCACCTCATCTCCTCATCGCCTGGTGCTCGGGTTCACCCCTCCAGCATCTTTCCTAACAATCTCCTCACTTGGGGATATCAGCACCGTCAACATCCTGTTGCACACAGTTTGGAATTTGTCCAGAGGATGAAGCGGAAGGATGAGAAAAATATAGAGACAAGTCTTAGGTGTTCGGACAGGCACATGCCACTCTAATTTCCAATCTGGAAGACAAATTTATCAAAGGCTAGAATTGCCCACGGAAAGAGAATAGGGCTAGAGGAAATCCCGCTGTTTTGTGTCCAGTTTCCAAAAACACAAGTTGAAAAATGGAACTCAAGGGCACTAAAATTCATGAAACTGCAGAGTTGAAAATATCTATCGTCGAAAAATATCTTGAGGTAAGTCACAGCAAAGGACTTGTAAGCAAGGGGGAGTAGCAGGAAACAGATTTGAAGAGGTAGAAAGGACTCCCCATTAAAGCACAAGAAAAGGGGCTGAACATCGCCAATGATGCACTTGGCCCAAAAGGGCGTATGCATTTTTTTCTGAATATATTCAAGTAAAGGCCATACACACTTTTTATCCAACCAAACAGGTGGGCACTGGAAATCAATACTACAAAATGTATCACTTCACATCAGTCAGAAGGGACATCCACATATAGTGTAAACACCAGAAATGCAGAACAGGGTGAGGAGAAAAGGGAGCCCTGTGAGGCTGATAGTTGAAATGTAATTTGCCAACGGCCACTCTGGAGAAGTGTATTGTGTTTGCTAAAACATCTGAAAACTGAGCTACAGAGCATAGGGCACTTGCACTCATGAGCGTATACCTTGGGAAAAACAAAAAATGACAGAAAACAGGCACCCCAACGTTTACCACCTCTCTGTTAAAAAGGGCCTCCACTTGGATATAAAATAATGTCCCTGGAAGGATAAAATGGATAAAAGAGATGGGGTACTTATGTAGAGTGGAATATTACTCATCCAGATATAAATGAAATAAGGCCAGTTGGAACAACTCTGGAGGAGTTACATACGATCATTCTAAGTGACACATGTCAGAAAGAAAAAGACACATATCATAAGATGGCACTTAAAGGTGGAATCAAAAATGGCTACACATGAAATAAACTACAAAACAGAAACATAGTCAAATATGTAGAAAATAGACATAAGGCTGCTAAATGGGAAAGGTGGGGAATGGTGAGGTATTATCCAGGAGGTTGAAATTAGCAAAGATACCATTCCAAGTACCAAATTGAATAACTGGCAAGGCATACATGGTACCTTAAAGAACTGCACTCAGTCCACTCAAGTCACTGGAAAATAATACATATGACTCGTAAGAATCTGAGAAAGAATTTATTGTTGTCTCACAGTACATGAATCAAGTGGATGTAGAGCAGCAAAAAACAGAGCTTTGAAAATCAGCTGTAACCAATATAAAAATAAATTTAAATATATTTATAAAAACAGGGAGACAGACAAAAATTCTTACAACTTTTGTTGAAGGGCTACGATGTAACATGGATTGAACACATGTAGACCCACAGCAGGATGATATATAAGGCTGAAAGCCATGCAGGCTAAGAGATGTTAGAGAGGCTGGGTGAGGAAATGCAGACCTTTTAAAGTAATACTGCCTGATACCCATTCCATGGGTCCCAAATCTGCAGTTTTAAGGGAATCTTCTGACAGCAAAAACATGCCTGGGAAACCGAGATGAATGTACACCGTGTGCTCAGGAAAGGTGTCTAAAATGCACCTCATTTTTGATCTCCTGGTGCTGGGGTTCGCCATTCCAGCCACATTACTAACAATCTCCCGACTTGGAGAATCAGCACCTTTAACCTCCTGTTTCACACAGTTTGCAATTTTTGCAGAGGATAAATGGGAAGAGGAGGAACCAATGAGAGATTAGCTGTAGGAGTTTTGACAGGCACATGTCACTCTAATTTCCCATTAGGAAGAAGAATTAACCAAAGGCTCAGCCTGCCTCCCCAGAACCAGAATAGGGCTGGAAGCAATCCAATGGTTTGGCGGTCAGCTCACAAAAAAATTGAGTTGCAAAATGGAGCTCAGGAGCAGACAATTCAAAGACCTGCAAAGATATAAATGATAACCAACGTCCAAAAATATATTCAGGTAAGGCAACGAAGAGGTTCTGAATGAGAGGCAGAATTTCAGGAAACATTTTTCAAAAGGTAGATTGTACTCACATTTAAAGCATATGAAAAGCAGCAGAATTTCTAAAATGATGCAGTTGGGCAAAAGGGTGTATGCATTTTTTTCGTGAATATCTTCAGGAAAAAAACACATACAGAGTTTTTGGCCAACCAAGCAAGGGGGAAATGCAAATCCGCACAATAAAGAAGTCTCAATTTCCACTGCTCAGAAAGTCCATCCAAAAAATGTGTACAAATCAAAAATGCAGGAGAGGCCATGGAAAACAGGGAGACTAGTCACGCTGATGGGTGGGGTATAAATATCCAAGAGCTACTCTGAAGAAGTGTATGTTGTTTCCTAAAACATCTAAAATACAAAGCCCCCGAGCAAAGGGGACTTCAACTCATGGACATATAACTTGGGAAGACTAAATATCAACAAGACACAGGCACCCCAAAGTTTAGGACTGCTCTGCATACAAGAACCTCAACTTCGGTACACCTAAAGTATCCCAGGAAAAAGAGAAATGCATAAAGAACTTGTGGTAATTTTGTACAATGGAATATCACTCAGACGTGAAATCAATGTCATAAGGCCAGTAGCAGCCTAATGAGAGGATTTAGGTATGATGATTCTAAGGGAAATTAGTCACACAGAAAAAGAATCTTATCATAAGATATCACTTAGAGAGGGAATGTCAACATCACAACACATGAACTGAATTAGGAAAGAGAGCAGCGTCTCACATTTAGAAAACACTCTTATGCCTCCTTAAGGGGAAAGGAGAGGTGGGGTGATGCATAAAACCAGAGTATGATATTAGCACAGGTACAATTCCATAAACCAAATACAGAATAGACAAGACCTACACCTTCCTCAGTGAACGGGACTCAAAACCCCTATTCCCCACAGAGGAATATATCTGATTAGTAAGAATCTTAAAACCTATGTATTGATATGCCTCTGTAAGGGAATCAAGTGTGTCTAGACCGGCATAAACACATCAGGGAAAATCAGCTCAACCCCATTATAAAAATGAATTTCAAAAACAAAACATAAAACAGCGAAATTCTTACACAATTCCTTCAGGGGTTCTGATGAAACCTAGAATGACCCTATCTGCAAAGACAGCTGGATGAGACATAAGGCTGGACACTTGGGACTGAGAGGACTGGTGAGATTGGGAGAGAAAATGCAGACCCTTTAAAGTAGTAATGCATGCCACCATTCCATGGGTCCCAAATTTCCAGGTAGAAGGGAATATCACTACAGTTATAACATGTATGGGAAACCTAGAGAATGGACACCCTGTGATGGCGAAAGGTTTCTGAAAGTCTCCTACTTTTTCCTCTCCTTGTGCTACAGTTTGCCATTCCAACTACTTTACTATCAATCTCCCAACTTAGGAGAGTCATCCCCTATAACCTCCTGGTTCGCACAGTTTGCTAATTGTGCAGAGGATGAAAGGGAAGAGGGAGAACAAATCAGAGAGTAGATGTAGGCCTTTGGACGGACACATGTCACTCTAAATTCCCGTCAGGAAGAAGAATTAACCAAAGCCTCAGCCACCCACAGGGAACCAGTATAGCCACCCCTGGAACCAGTATAGTTCCTGAAGCAAAATTATGGATTTGCGGTCAGCTCCCAATAATGGGATTTGAAAATTGGAGCTCAGGGGCAAAGCAACTCAAAAACCTGCAGAGTTATAAAGGACTACTCTCTTCCAAAAATCTGTTGAGGGAAGGCAACAAAGCGGACTTGAAAATGAGGCAGAATTGCACAAAACATATTTCAAGAGGTAAATTGGAATCGCCTTTAAAGCACAGGAAAGGCATCACAACTTCGAGAAAGATGCACTTGGCCAAAACAAGCGTATGACTTTTCTCCTGAATATATTCAAGAGAAAAGGCATAGGCCCTTTTTGGCCAATCAAGCAAGCGTGCAATGCAAATCCACACTACAAAGAGTTTTCACTTCCCACCGGTCCAAAAGGACATCCGAAAATCTGTAAAAACCAGAAAGGCAAGATAGAGGTGACAAGGGCATAAAGCAATATGATCCCAAGGGTCATGGAGGATTGTGATGACAAGTGTATGGAGCATTGTGATGACAAGATTATGTATCATTTTGCTGTCAAAGGCATTGTGATGACAAGGTTCATGGAGCACTGTGATGACAAGCGTCATGGAGAATTGTGATTACAGGGTTCATGGAGCATTGGGATGACAAGGGCATGGAGCATTTTGATGACAAGATTCCCGGATCATTGTGTTGTCAGGGTTCATGGAGCGTTGTGATGACAGTGGTCATGGCGCATTGTGATGACACAGGTCATGGAGCATTGTGATGAGAATGTCATGGAGCATTGGGCTGAAAATGTTCATGGAGTATTGTGATGACAGCGGCCAAGGAGCATTGTGATGACTAGGTACTGGAGCATTGTGATGAGAAGACCATGGAGCCATGTGATGACAAGTCTCATGGAGCATTCTGATGAAAAGGGTCATGGAGCATTGTGATTACAGGGGTCTTGGAGCATTGTGATGACAAGGGCATGGAACATTGGGATGAGAATGTCATAGAGCGTTCTGATGACATGCATCATGGATCTTTGTGCTGACAAAGGCTTGGAGCAATGTGATGACAAGGGTCACCGAGCATTGTGATGAAAATTTCATGGAGCATTTTGGTGACAAAGGTCACAGAGCCTTGTGATGATGAGGGCATGGACAATTGTGATGACAAAGGTCATGAAGCATTGTGATGACTGGAGTCACGGAGCATTGTGATGACAGGGGTCATAGAGCTTTGTGATGAAAAGGCAATGAGCATTGTGATGACAGGGGCATGGAGCATTGGCCTGACATGTTTCATGGATTATTGTGATGACAGTGGGCATGGTGCAATGTGATGACAAAGGCATGGAGCATTGTGATGAGAAGGTCATGGAGTATTTTGAAGACAGGTCTCAGGGAGCATTGTGATGACATATGTCATGGTCCATTGCGATGACAATGGAATGGAATATTGTGATGCCAAGTGTCATGGAGGATTGTGATGACAAATGTAATGGATCATTTTGATGACAAGGGCTTGGAGCATTGTGATGACAATGGACATGGAGCATTGTGATGACAAGGGCATGGAGCATTGTGATGACAAGGGCCACTGAGAATTTTGATGACAAGTTCATGAAGCATTGTGATGACAAGCACATGGAGCTTCCTATGACAGGGGTCATGGAGCATTGCGATGACAAGTGCATAGAGAATTGTGATGACAAATCATGTAACACGGTGATGAGAAGTGTCATGGAGCACAGTGATGCCAAGAACGAGGAGAAATGTGATGACAGGGGACATGGAGCATTGTGATGACCAGGGCATGGAGCATTGTGATGGCAAGACCGTGGAGCTTTTTGATGAGAAGACCATGGATAATTGTGATGACGAGCGTCATGGAGCACTGTAATGACAAGGGGAATGGAACATTGTGATGAGAATGGCCATGGAGCATTGTGATGACAAGGGTCATGGAGCATTTTGATGACAAGGGCGTGGAGCATTGTGATGAGAAGACCATGGATAATTGTGTTGACGAGCGTCATGGAGCACAGTAATGACAAGGGGTATGGAGCATTGTGATGACAGTGGCCATGGAGCATTGTGATGACAAATGTCATGCAGCATTCTGATGACAATCTTGTGGAGTACTGTGACGACAATGGCATGGAACATTGTGATGAAAAGGGCATGGAGCATTGTGATAAAAAAGGCATGTAGCCATTTCATGAAAGGTTTCAAGGAGCATTCTGACGACAAGTGTCAGGGAACATTGTGATGACAAGTGTATTGAGAATGGTGATGAAAAAGGTCATGGAGCATTTTGACGAAAAGGACATGGAGTATTGTGATGACAGGCATCATGGAGCATTGTGATGACAAGTGTTATGGAACATTGTGATTACAAGGGTTTGGAGCATTGTGATGGTAGAAGTCATGGATCATTTTTTTTCAAGGTGCATGGAGCATTGTGATGACAAGGGCATGAAGCAATGTGATCCCACGTTTCATGGAGGATTGTGATGACAATGTTAAGGGAGCATTGTGATGACAAGCAAATGGAGCATTGTGATGACAAGGTCATGTAGCATTTTGCTGACACAGGCATGGAACATTGTGATGATAAGGGTCATGGAGCACTGTGATGAGAAATATCACGGATCATTGTGATTACAGGGGTCATGGAGCATAGGGATGGCAAGGGCATGGATAATTGTGATGACAAGTGTCATGGAACATTGGGCTGAAAATGTTCATGGAGCACTGTGATGACTAGGGAATGGAGCAATGTGATGACAAGTGTCCCGGATCACTGTGTTGTCAGGGGTCATGGAGCGTTGTGATGACAGTGGTCATGGAGCATTGTGATGATAGGGATCATGAAGCATTGTGATGAGAAGTTCCTGGAGAATTGGACTGAAAATGTTCAGGAAGTATTGTGAGGACAGGGGTCATGGAGCATTGTGATGACAAGGGAATGGAGCACTGTGATGAAAACTTCCTGGAGCATTGTGATGAGAATACCATGGAGCCTTGTAATAACAAGTCTCATGGAACATTCTGATGAAAAGGGGCATGGAGTATTGTGATTACAGGGGTCTTGGACCATTGTGATGACAAGGGCATGGAGCATTGTGAATACATGGGTCTTGGAGCATTGTGATGAAAATGGCATGGATCATTGTGATGAAAATGCCATGGAGCCTTGTCATGACAGGGTTCAAGGAGCATATTGACGACAAGTGTCATGGAGCATTGTGATGACAAGTGTATTTGAGAATTTTTATGACAAAAATCATGGAGCATTGTGATGAGAAGACCATGTATAATTGTGATGACGAGCGTCATGGGGCATTGTGATGACAAGTGTTTTGGAATATTGTGATCACAAGGGTTTGGAGCATTGTTAAGACACAGGTCATGGAGCATTTTGATTTCATTCTGATGACAATAGCATGAAGCATTATGATGATGGGCATGGTGCATTGTGATGACAGGGTTCATGGATCATTGAGATGAAAAGGGGCATAGAGCATTGTGATTACAGGGTTCTTGGAGCATTGTGATGAGATGGGTCATGGAGCTTTGTGACGAAAAGGCCATGGAACATAGTGATGGCAGGGGTCATGGAGCATTGTTATGACAGGGGTAATGGAGCATTGTGATGGCAAGGGCATGGAGCATTATGATGAGAAGGCCATGGAGCATTCTGATGACATGTGTCATGGAGCTTTGTGAAGACAAGGGCATGGAGCAAAGGGATGAGAGCGTTCATGGAGCACTGTGATGACAATCACATGGACCACTGTGATGCCAAGGGTCATGGATCTTTGTGATGACAAAAGTCATGGAGCATTTTGATGGCAAGGGTGTTGTGCATTGTGATGAGAAGGGCAGGGAACATTCTGATGACAGGGTCATGGAGCAATTTGATGACAAGTGTCATGGAACATTTTGATGACAGGTGTTCTGGAACATTGTGATGTCAGGGGTCATCGAACATTGTGATGATAAGAGCATGTAGCATTGTGATGACAGCAGTCATGGAACATTGTGATGACAGGGGTGAGGGAGTATTGTGACAAATAGTGATGTAGCATTGTGATATCAGTGGTGAGAGAGCATTTTGATGAGAAGTACATGGAGCAATGTGATGACAAATTTTATGGAGCATTGTGATAACAATATTGTGGAGCACTGTGATGACAAGCGCATGGTGCATTGTGATGAAAAGCGCATGGAGCATTGTGATGACAAGGGTCAAAGAGCATTGTGATGAAAAGTTCATGGAGCACTGTGGTTAAAAAGGTCACAGAGACTGTTGATGACGAGGGCATGGACCAATGTGATGACAAATTCATGAAGCATTGTGATGACTGGAGTAACGGAGCACTGTGATGACAGGAGTCATGGAGCATTGTGATAACAACGGCATGGAGCATTGTGATGACAAGGGCATGGAACATTGGTCTAATAAGTTTCATGGATTATTGCGATGACAGTTGGAATGGCACAATGTGATGACAAGGGCATGGAGAATTGTGATGACAAGGTCATGCAGTATTGTGAAGACAGGTGTCAGGGAGGATTGTGATGACATATGTAATGGCCCATTGTGATGACAATGGCATGGAGCATTGTGTTGCCAAGTGTCATGGAGGATTCTGATGACAAAGGTAATGGAGCATTGTGATGACAATGGCTTGGAGCATTGTCATGGCAAGGGTCAGGGAGCATTGTGCTGACAAGTGCATGGAGAATTGTGATGACAAGCGTCATGGAGCATTCTGATGACAAGCTTGTGGAGTATTTTGATGACAATGGCATGGAGCATTGTGATGAAAACGGCATGGGGCATTGTGATGGAAAAGGCATGGAGCCTTTTCATGACAGGGTTCAAGGAGCATTCTGATGACATGTGTCAGTGAGCATTGTGATGACAAGTGTATTGAGAATTGTGATGACAACAGTCATGGAGCATTGTGATGAAAAGGGCATGGAGTATTGTGATGACAGGCATCATGGAGCATTGTGATGACATGTGTTATGGAACACTGTGATCACACGGTTTTGGAGCATTGTGATGACAGAGGTCATGGATCATTTTGATTTCAAGGAGCATGGAGCCTTGTGATGACAAGGGCATGAAGCAATGTGATCCCAAGGTTCATGGAGGATTGTGATGACAATGGAAATGGAGTATTGTGATTACAAGCAAACAGAGCATTGTAATGACAAGGTCATGTAGCATTTTGCTGACAAAGGCATGGAGCATTGTGATGACATGTGTAATGGAGCATTGTGATGACAACGGAGTGGAGCATGGTCATGAAAATGTCCTGGAGCACTGTGATGAGAAGACCATGGAGACTTGTGATGACAAGTCTCATGGAGCATTCTGATGAAAAGGGGCATGGAGCACTGTGATTACATTGGTCTTGGAGCATTGTGATGACTAGTGCATGGAGCATTGTGAGGAGAAGGCCATGGAGCATTCTGATCACATGTGTCATGGAGTTTTGTGATGACAAGGGCATGGAGCATTTGTGATTACAGGGATCTTGGAACATTGTGATGAAAAGTGCATGGATCATTGTTATGAAAAAGGCATGTAGCCTTGTCATGACAGGGTTCATGGAGCATACTGACGACAAGTTTCAGGGAGCATTGTGATGACAAGTGTATTGAGCATTGTGATGACAAGATCATGGAGCTTTGTGATGAGAAGACCATGGATAATTGTGATGATGAGTGTCATGGGGTGTTGTGATGATAAGTGTTATGGATCATTGTGATCACAAGGGTTTGGAGCATTATGATGACAGAGGTCATGGAGAATATTGATTTCATTGTGATGACAATAGCCTGAAGCATTATGATCATGGGCATGTTGCATTGTGATGACAGGGTTCATGGAGCATTGAGATGATAAGGGCATGGAACATTCTGATGACATGCGTCATGGGGCTTTGTGATGACAAGTGCATGGGGCATTGTGATTTCAGGGGTCAGGAGCATTGTGATGACAAGTGTTATGGAACCTTGTGATGACTAGGCCGTGGAACATTGTGATGGCAAGGGTCATGGAGCATTGTTCTGACAGTGGTCATGGAGCATTTTGATTTCATTGTGATGACAATAGCATGAATCATTATGATGATGGGCATGGTGCATTGTGATGACAGGGTTCATGGATCATTGAGATGAAAAGGGGCATAGAGCATTGTGATTAGAGGGTTCTTGGAGCATTGTGATGAGAAGGGTCATGGAGCTTTGTGATGACAAGGCCATGCAACATCGTGGTAGCAGTGGTCATGGAGCATTGTTATGACTGGGGTAATGGAGCATTGTGATGGCAAGGGCATGGAGCATTGTGATGCCAAGTCATGGAGCATTTTGATGACAAGAGTGTGGTGAATTTTGATGAGAAGGGCAGGGAGCATTTTGATGACAGGGTCATGGAAGTATTTGATGACAGGTGTTATGGAACACTGTGATGTCAGCGGTCATGGAGCATTTTGATGAAAAGGATCATAGAGCAGTTTGATGACAGGTGTTATGGAACATTTTGATGTCAGGGGTCATCGAACATTGTGATGATAAGTGCATGTAGCATTGTGATGACAGATGCCATGAAACATTGTGATGACAGTGGTGAGGGAGTATTGTGACAAATAGTGATGTAGCATTGTGATATCAGTGGTGAGAGAGCATTTTGATGAGAAGTGCATGGAGCATTGTGGTGACAAGTTTTATGGAGCATTGTAATGACAAATTTGTGGAGCATTGTGATGACAAGTGCATGGTGCATTGTGATGACATGTGTCATGGAGCATTGTGCTGAGAAAGGCATAGAGCATTTTGATGACAAGGGTCAAAGAGCATTGTGATGAAAATTTCATGGAGCATTGTGATTAAAAAGGTCACAGAGACTGTTGATGACGAGGACATGGACAATTCTGATGACAAAGTTCATGAAGCATTGTGATGACTGGAGTCACGGAGCATTGTGTTGAATGGGGTCATGGAGAATTGTGATAACAAGGGCATGGAGCATTGTGAGGACAAGGGGATGGAACAGTGGTCTATTTAGTTTCATGGATTATTGTGATGACATTTGGAATGGGGCATTGTGATGACAAGGGCACGGAGAATTGTGATGCCAATTGTCATGTAGGATTCTGCTGTCAAAGATAATGGAGCATTGTGATGACAATGGCTTGGAGTATTTTGATGACAAGGATCAGGGAGCATTGTGCTGACAAGTACATGGAGATTTGTGATGACAAGGGTCATGGAACATTCTGATGACAAGCTTGTGGAGTATTTTGATGACAATGGCATGGAGCATTGTGATGAAAACGGCATGGGGCACTGTGATGAAAAAGGCATGTAGCCTTTTCGTGACAGGGTTCAAGGAGCATTCTGACGACAAGTGTCAGGGAGCATTGTGATGACAAGTGAATTGAGAATTGTGATGACAAAGGTCATGTAGCATTGTGATGAAAAGGGCATGTATTTTTGTGATGACAGGCATCATGGAGCGTTGTGATGACAAGTGTTATGGAACACTGTGATCACAAGGGATTTGAGCATTTTGATGACAGAGGTCATGGATCATTTTGATTTCAAGGAACATGGAGCATTGTGATGACAAGGGCATGAAGCAATGTGATCCCAAGTTTCATGGAGGATTGTGATGACAATGGTAATGGAGTATTGTGATGACAAATGCATAGAGCATTGTAATGACAAGGCCATGTAGCATTTTGCTGACAAAGGCATGGAGCATTGTGATGACAGGGATCATGGAGCACTGTGATGAAAAGCGTCACGGAGCATTGTGAATACAGGGGTCATGGAGCATTGGGATGACAAGGGCATGCATCACTGTGATGGCAAGGTTCATGGAGCATTGGGCTGAATATGTTCATGGAATATTGTGATGACAGGGGTCATGGAGCATTGTGATGACAAGGGAATGGAGCATGGTGATGACAAGTTCCTGGAGCATTCTTATGAGAAGACCATGGAGACTTGTGATGACAATTCTCATGGAGCATTCTGATGAAAAGGGTCATGTAGCATTTTGATAACAGGGGCCTTGCAGCTTTGTGATGACAAGGGGATGGATTATTTTGATGACAAAGGCATGTAGCCTTTTCATGAGAGGGTACAAGGAGCAAACTGACGACAAGTGTCAGGGAGCATTGTGATGACATGTGTATTGAGCATTGTGATGACAAAGATCATGGAGCATTGTGATGAGAAGACCATGGATAATTGTGATGATGAGCGTCATGGGGTGTTGTGGTGATAAGTGTAATGGAACATAGTGATCACAAGGGTTTGGAGCATTATGATGACAGAGATCATGGAGAATATTGATTTCATTGTGATGACAATAGCCTGAAGCATTATGATGATGGGCATGGTGCATTGTGATGACAGGGATCATGGAGCACTGTGATGAAAAGCGTCACGGAGCATTGTGAATACAGGGGTCATGGAGCATTGGGATGACAAGGGCATGCATCACTGTGATGGCAAGGTTCATGGAGCATTGGGCTGAATATGTTCATGGAATATTGTGATGACAGGGGTCATGGAGCATTGTGATGACAAGGGAATGGAGCATGGTGATGACAAGTTCCTGGAGCATTCTTATGAGAAGACCATGGAGACTTGTGATGACAATTCTCATGGAGCATTCTGATGAAAAGGGTCATGTAGCATTTTGATAACAGGGGCCTTGCAGCTTTGTGATGACAAGGGGATGGATTATTTTGATGACAAAGGCATGTAGCCTTTTCATGAGAGGGTACAAGGAGCAAACTGACGACAAGTGTCAGGGAGCATTGTGATGACATGTGTATTGAGCATTGTGATGACAAAGATCATGGAGCATTGTGATGAGAAGACCATGGATAATTGTGATGATGAGCGTCATGGGGTGTTGTGGTGATAAGTGTAATGGAACATAGTGATCACAAGGGTTTGGAGCATTATGATGACAGAGATCATGGAGAATATTGATTTCATTGTGATGACAATAGCCTGAAGCATTATGATGATGGGCATGGTGCATTGTGATGACAGGGTTCATGGAGCATTGAGATGAAAAGGGGCATGGAGCATTGTGTTTACAGGGGTCTTCGAGAATTGTGATGACAACGGCATGGAGCATTGTGATGTGAAGGCCATGGAACATTCTGATGACATGTGTCATGGAGTTTTGTGATGACAAGGGCATGGAGCATTGTGATTTAATGGGCCTTCAGCATTGTGATGACAGGTGTCATGGAACCTTGTGATGACTAGGCCGTGGAGCATTGTGATGGCATGGGTCATGGTGCATTGTTATGACAGAGGAAATGGAGCATTGTGATGAGAAGGGTATGGAATATTGGTCTGAAATGTTTCAGGGATTATTGTGATGAGAGTGGGCATGGAGCATTGTGATGACAAGGGTACGGAACACTATGATACATGGGTCATGCAGGATTGTAATGACAAGGACATGGAGCATTGTGATGAGAAGGGCATCGAGCATTGTGATGACAAGTGTCATGGAGCTTTGTGATGACAAGGGCATTGAGCAATATGATAGGAGGGTTCATGGAGCTTTGTGATGACAATGACATGGAGCATTGTGATTCCAAGGGTCATGGAGCTTTGTGATGACAAGTCATGGAGCATTTTGATGACAAGGGCAAGATGCATTGTGATGAGAAGGGCAGGGAGCATTTTGATGACCGGGTCATGCAGCAATTTGATGAAAAGTGTAATGGAATATTTGGATGGCAGGGGTTATAGAACATTGTGATGTCAGGGGTCTTGGAGCTTTGGGATGAAAAGGATCATGGAGCATTTTGATGACAGGGTTTATGGAACATTGTGATGTCAGGAGTCATGGAACATTGTGAAGATAAGGGGATGTAGCAGTGTGATGACAGGTTCATGGAACATTGTGATTACAGGGGTGAGGGAGTATTGTGATGACTAGTGATGGAACACTGTGATATCTCTGGTGACAGAACATTTTGATGAGAAGTGCATGGAGCATTGTGATTACAAGTTTTATGGAGCATGGCAATGACAAATATGTGGACCGTTGTGATGAAATTCACGTGGCATATTTTGAAGACAATGGTCATGGAGCACTGTTCTCACAAAGAAATGGAGCATTGTGATTACAAGGGTCACAGAGAATTGTGATGAAATGTTCATGGAGCATTGTGGTTACAAAGGTCACAGAGCCTTGTGATGACACGGGCATGGGCCATTGTGATGACAAACGTTATGAAGCATTGTGATGACTGGAGTCACGGAGCATTTTGATGTCAGGGGTCATGGAGCATTGTGATGACATGTGTCATGGAGCATTGTGCTGACATGTGCATGGAGCATTGTGCTGACAAGGGTCATGGAGCATTGTGCTGAGAAAGGCATAGAGCATTGTGATGACAAGTTTCAAAGAGCATTGTGATGAAAAGTTCATGGAGCATTGTGGTTAAAAAGTTCACAGAGACTGTTGATGACGAGGGCATGGAACATTGTGGTGACAAAGGTCATGAAGCATTTTGATGACTGGAGTCACGGAGCACTGTGATGGCAGGGGTCATGGAGTATTGTGATAACAAGGGCATGGAGCATTGTGATGACAAGGGCATGGATCATTGGTCTAATAAGTTTCATGGATTATTGCGAAGACAGTTGGAATGGTGCACTGTGATGACAAGGGAATGGAGAATTGTGATGACCAAGTCATGCAGTATTGTGAAGACAGGTGTCAGGGAGCATTGTGATGACATATGTAATGGCCCATTGTGATGACAATGGTATGGAGCATTGGGATGCCAAGTGTCATGGTGGATTCTGATGACAAAGGTAATGGAGCATTGTGATGACAATGGCTTGGAGCATTGTGATGACAGGTGCATGGAGCATTGGTCTGAGAAGATTCACAGATTATTGTGATGACAGTGGACATGGTGCATTGTGATGACAAGGGCATGGATCATTGTGAAGAGAAGTTCATGGAGTATTGTGAAGACAGGTGTCAGGGAGCATTGTGATGACATATGTCATGGTCCATTGCGATGACAATCGCTGGGAGTATTGTGATGCCAAATGTAATGGAGGATTGTGATGACAAATATAATGGAGCATTGTGATGACTAGGGCTTGCAGCATTATGATGACAATGGTCATTGAGAATTTTCATGACAAGGTCGTGAAGCATTTTGATGACAAGGTCCTGGAGCATTGTGATGAGAAAACCATGGAGCCTTGTGATGACAAGTCTCCTGGAGCATACTGATGAAAATGGGCATGGAGCATTGTGATTAGAGGGGTCTTGGCACATTGTGATGACAAGGGCATGGAGCATTGTGAGGAGAAGGCCAAGGAGCATTCTGATGACATGGGTCATTGAGCTTTGTGATGACAAGGGCATTGAGCACTGTGATTACAGGGGTCTTGGAGCATTGTGATGAAAATGTCATGGATCATTGTGATGAAAAATGCATGGAGCCTTGTCATGACAGGATTCAAGGAGCATACAGACAACAAGTGTCAGGGAATATTTTGATGACATGTGTACTGAGCATTGTGATGACAAAGGTCATGGAGCATTTTGATGAGAAGACCATGGATAACTGTGATGACGAGCGTCATGGGGCATTGTGATGACAAGTGATATGGAATATTGTGATCACAAGGGTTTGGAGCATTGTTATGACAGAGGTCATGGAGCATTTTGATTTCATTGTGATGACAATAGCATGAAGCATTATGATGATGGGCATGGTGCATTGTGATGAGAGGGTTCGTGGATCATTGAGATGAAAAGGGGCATAGAGCATTGTGATTAGAGGGTTCTTGGAGCATTGTGATGAGAACGGTCAAGGAGCTTTGTGATGACAAGGCCATGGAACATCGTGATAGCAGGGGTCATGGAGCATTGTTATGACTGGGATAATGGAGCATTGTGATGGCAAGGGCATGGAGCATTGTGATGACAAGTCATGGAGCATTTTGATGACAAGGGTGAGGTGCATTTTTATGAGAAGGGAAGGGAGCATTTTGATGACAGGGTCATTGAACAATTTGATGAAAAGTGTCATGGAACATTTTGATGACAGGTGTTATGAAACATTGTGATGTCAGGGGTCATGGAGCATTTTGATGAAAAGGATCATGGAGCAGTTGGATGACAGGTGTTATGGAACATTTTGATGTCAGGGGTCATCGAACATTGTGAGGATAAGTGCATATAGCATTGTGATGACAGGTGCCATGAAACATTGTGATGACAGAGGTGAGTGAGTATTGTGACAAATAGTGATGTAGCATTGTGATATCAGTGGTGAGAGAGCATTTTGATGAGAAGTGCATGGAGCATTGTGATGACAAGTTTTATGGAGCATTGTGAAGACAATTTGGTGGAGCATTGTGATGACAAGTGCATGGTGCATTGTGATGAAATGTGTCATGGAGCATTGTGCTGAGAAAGGCATAGAGCATTTTGATGACAAGGGTCAAAGAGCATTGTGATGAAAATTTCATGGAGCATTGTGGTTAAAAAGGTCACAGAGGCTGTTGATGACGAGGACATGGACAACTGTGATGACAAAGTTCATGAAGCATTTTGATGACTGGAGTCACGGAGCTTTGTGATGACAGGGGTCATGGAGCATTGTGATAACAAGGGCATGGAGCATTGTGATGACAAGGGGATGGAACAGTAGTCTATTTAGTTTCATGAATTATTGTGATGACAGTTGGAATGGGGCATTGTGATGAAAATGGCATGGAGCATTGTGATGCCAAGTGTCATGTAGGATTCTGATGACAAAGGTAATGGAGCATTGTGATGACAATGGCTTGGAGCATTGTGATGACAAGGGTCTGGGAGCATTGTGCTGACAAGTGCATGGAAAATTGTGATGACAAGGGTCACGGAACATTCTGATGAGAAGCTTATGGAGTATTTTGATGACAATGGCATGGGGCATTGTGATGAAAACGGCATGGGTCATTGTGATGAAAAAGGCATGGAGCCTTTTCGTGATAGGGTTCAAGGAGCATACTGACGACAAGTGTCAGGGAGCATTGTGATGACAAGTGTATTGAGAATTGTGATGACAAAGGTCATGGAGCATTGTGATGAAAAGGGCATGGAGTATTCTGAAGACAGGCATCATGGAGCGTTGTGATGACAAGTGTTATGGAACATTGTGATCACAAGGGTTTGGAGCATTGTGATGAGAGAGGTCATGGATCATTTTGATTTCAAGGAGCATGGAGAATTGTGATGAGAAGGGCATGAAACAATATGATCCCAAGGTTCATGGAGGATTGTGATGACAATGGAAGTGGAGTATTGTGATGACAAGCACATAGAGCATTGTAATGACAAGGTCATGTAGCATTTTGCTGACAAAGGCATGGAGCATTGTGATGACATGTGTCATGGAGCACTGTGATTTCAAGCGTCACGGAGCATTGTGAATACAGGGGTCATGGAGCATTGGGATGACAAGGGCATGGATAATTGTGATGACAATTGTAATGGAGCACTTGGCTGAAAATGTTCATGGAGTGTTGTGATGACAGGGGTCATGGAGCATTGTGATGACTAGGGAATGGAGCATTGTGATGACAAGAGTCCCGGATCATTGTCTTGTCAGGTGTCATGGAGTGTTGTGATGACAGTGGTCATGGAGCTTTGAGATGATATTGGCCATGGAGCATTGTGATGAATAGGTCGTGGAGCATTGGGCTGAAAATATTCATGGATTATTGTGATGACAGGGGTCATGGAGCATTGTGATGACAAGGGAATGGAGCATGGTGATGACAAGGTCCTGGAGCATTGTGATGAGAAGACCATGGCTACCTATGATGACAATTCGCATGGAGGATTCTGAGGAAAAGGGACATGGAGCATTGTGACTACAGGGGTCTTGGAGCATTGTGATGACTAGGGCATGGAACACTGTGATACATTGGTCATGGGTCATGGAGCTTTGTGATGACAAGTCATGGAGCATTGTGATAACAAGGGCATGGAGCATTGTGATGACAAGGGGATGGAACAGTAGTCTATTTAGTTTCATGGATTATTGTGATGACAGTTGGAATGGGGCATTGTGATGACAAGGGTACAGAACACTATGATATATGGGTCATGCAAGATTTTAATGACAAGGGCATGGAGCATTGTGATGAGAAGGGCATCGAGCATTGTGATGACAAGTGTCATGGAGCTTTGTGATGACAAAGGCATTGAGCAATATTATGAGCGGGTTCATGGAGCATTGTGATGACAATGACATGGAGCATTGTGATTCCAAGGGTCATGGAGCTTTGTGATGACAAGTCATTGAGCATTTTGATGACAAGGGCATGATGCATTGTGATGAGAAGGGCAGGGAGCATTTTGATGACCCGGTCATGCAGTAATTTGATGAAAATTGTAATGGAACATTTTGATGGCAGGTGTTATAGAACATTTTGATGTCAGGGGGCTTGGATCTTTAGGATGAAAAAGGTCATGGAGCATTTTGATGACAGGGGTCATGGAACATTGTGAAGATAAGGGGATGTAGCAGTGTGATGACAGGGTCATGGATCATTGTGATTACAAGTGTGAGGGAGTATTGTGATGACTAGTGATGGAACACTGTGATATCTCTGGTGAGAGAGCATTTTGAGGAGAAGTGCATGGAGCATTGTGATTACAAGGCTTATGGAGCATTGCAATGACAATATTGTGGACCGTTGTGATGAAATGCGCGTGGCACATTGTGAAGACAATGGTCATGGAGCATTGTTCTGACAACGACAAGGAGCATTGTGATGACAAGGGTCACAGAGAATTGTGATGAAATGTTCATTGAGCGTTTTGGTTACAAAGGTCACAGAGCCTTGGGATGACGCGGGCATGGACTATTATGATGACAAACGTTATAAATCATTGAGACGACTTGAGTCACGGAGCATTGTGATGACAGGGTTCATGGAGCATTGTGATGACAAGGGCATGAAACATTGTGATGACAGGGGCATGGAGCATTGGTCTGACAAGTCTCATAGATTATTGTGAGGACAGTGGGCATGGTGAATTGTGATGAAAATGGCATGGAGAATTGTGATGAGGAGGTCAGGGAGTATTGTGAAGACAGGTGTAAGGGAGCATTGTGATGACATATGTCATGGTCCATTGCGATGACAATGGCATGGAGCACTGTGATGCCAAATGTAATGGAGAATTGTGATGACAAATATAAAGGAGCATTGTGATGATTAGGGATTGGAGCATTATGATGACAAGGGCCATTGAAAATTTTCATGACAATGTCGAGAAGCATTGTTATGACAAGATCCTGGAGCATTGTGATAACAAAACCATGGAGACTTGTGATGACAATTCTCATGGTGCATACTGATGAAAATGGGCATGGAGCATTGTGATTACAGGCTTCTTGGAACATTGTGATTACAAGGGCATGGAGCATTGTGTGGAGAAGACCAAGGAGCATTCTGATGGCATGCGTCATTGAGCTTTGTGATGACAAGGGCATGGAGCATTGTGATTACAAGGGTCTTGGATCACTGTGATAAAAAGGGCATGGATCATTGTGATGAAAAATGCATGGAGCCTTGTCATGACAGGATTCAAGGAGCATACAGACAACAAGTGTAAGGGAGCATTTTGATTACAAGTGTATTGAGCATTGTGATGACAAAGGTCATGGAGCATTGTGATGAGAAGACCATGGATAATTGTGATGACGAGCGTCACGGGGCATTGTGATGACAAGTGTTATGGAATATTGTGATCACAAGGGTTTGGAGCATTGTTATGATGGAGGTCATGGAGCATTTTGATTTCATTGTAATGACAATAGCATGAAGCATTATGATGATGGGCATGGTGCATTGTGATGACAGGGTTCATGGATCATTGAGATGAAAAGGGGCATAGAGCATTGTGATTACAGGGTTCTTGGAGCATTGTGATGACAAGGGTCATGGAGCTTTGTGATGACAAGGCCATGGAACATTGTTATGGCAGTGGTCATGGAGCATTCTTCTCACAGGGGAAATGGAGCATTGTGATGGCAACGGCATGGAGCATTGTGATGAGAAGGCCATGGAGCATTCTGAAGACATGTGTCATGGAGCTTTGTGAAGACAAGGGCATGGAGCAATGTGATGAGAGCGTTCATGGAGCATTGTGATGACAATGACATGGAGCATTGTGATGCCAAATATCATGGATCTTTGTGATGACAAAGGTCATGGAGCATTGTGAAGGCAAGGGCGTTGTGCATTGTGATGAGAAGGGCAGGGAGCATTCTGATGACAGGGTCATGGAGCAATTTGATGAAAAGTGTCATGGAACATTTTGAAGACAGGTGTTATGGAACATTGTGATGTCAGTGGTCATCGAACATTGTGATGATAAGTGCATGTAGAATTGTGATGACAGGAGTCATGGAACATTGTGATGACAGGGGTGAGGGAGTATTGTGACAAATAGTGATGTAGCATTGTGATATCAGTGGTGAGAGAGCATTTTGATGAGAACTGCATGGAGCATTGTGATGACAAATTTTAAGGAGCATTGTGATGACAAGATTGTGGAGCACTGTGATGACAAGCGCATGGTGCATTGTGATGACATGTGTCATGGAGCATTGTGCTGACAAGCGCAAGGAGCATTGTGATGACAAGGGTCAAAGAGAATTGTGATGAAAAGTTCATGGAGCATTGTGGTTAAAAAGGTCACAGAGACTGTTGATGACGAGGGCATGGACCATTGTGATGACAAAGGTCATGAAGCACTGTGATGACTGGAATCACGGAGCATTGTGATGACAGGGGTCATGGAGCATTGTGATAACAAGGGCATGTAGCATTGTGATGACAAGGGCATGCAACATTGGTCTAATAAGTTTCATGGATTATTGCAATGACAGTTGGAATGGCGCATTGTGATGACAAGGGCATGGAGCATTGAGATGACCAGGTCATGCAGTATTGTGAAGACAGGTGTTAGGGAGCATTGTGATGACATATGTAATGGCCCATTGTGATGACAATGGCATGGAGCATTGTGATGCCAAGTGTCATGAAGGATTCTGATGACAAAGTTTATGGAGCATTGTGATGACAAGGGTCAAGGAGCATTGTGCTGACAAGTGCATGGAGCATTGTGATGACAAGGGTCATGGAGCATTCTGAGGACAAGCTTGTGGAGTATTTTGTTGACAATGGCATGGAGCATTGTGATGAAAACAGCATGGGGCATTGTGATGAAAAAGGCTTGGAGGCTTTTCGTGACAGGTTTCAAGGAGCATTCTGATGACAAGTGTCAGGGAGCATTGTGATGACAAGTGTATTGAGAATTGTGATGACAACAGTCATGGAGCATTGTGATGAAAAGTGCATGGAGTATTGTGATGACAGGCATCATGGAGCGCTGTGATGACAAGTGTTATGGAACACTGTGATCACAAGTGTTTGGAGCATTGTGATGAGAGAGGTCATGGATCATTTTGATTTCTAGGAGCATGGAGCATTGTGATGACAAGGGCATGAAGCAATGTGATCCCAAGGTTCATGGAAGATTGTGTTGACAATGGAAATGGAGTATTGTGATGACAAGCGCATAGAGCATTGTAATGACTAGGTCATGTAGCATTTTTCTGACAAAGGCATGGAGCATTGTGATGACAGGTGTCATGGAGCACTGTGATGACAAGCGTCACGGAGCATTGTGAATACAGGGGTCATGGAGCATTGTGATGACAAGGGAATGGAGCACTGTGATGAAAACTTCCTGGAGCATTGTGATGAGAATACCATGGAGCCTTGTAATAACAAGTCTCATGGAACATTCTGATGAAAAGGGGCATGGAGTATTGTGATTACAGGGGTCTTGGACCATTGTGATGACAAGGGCATGGAGCATTGTGAATACATGGGTCTTGGAGCATTGTGATGAAAATGGCATGGATCATTGTGATGAAAATGCCATGGAGCCTTGTCATGACAGGGTTCAAGGAGCATATTGACGACAAGTGTCATGGAGCATTGTGATGACAAGTGTATTTGAGAATTTTTATGACAAAAATCATGGAGCATTGTGATGAGAAGACCATGTATAATTGTGATGACGAGCGTCATGGGGCATTGTGATGACAAGTGTTTTGGAATATTGTGATCACAAGGGTTTGGAGCATTGTTAAGACACAGGTCATGGAGCATTTTGATTTCATTCTGATGACAATAGCATGAAGCATTATGATGATGGGCATGGTGCATTGTGATGACAGGGTTCATGGATCATTGAGATGAAAAGGGGCATAGAGCATTGTGATTACAGGGTTCTTGGAGCATTGTGATGAGATGGGTCATGGAGCTTTGTGACGAAAAGGCCATGGAACATAGTGATGGCAGGGGTCATGGAGCATTGTTATGACAGGGGTAATGGAGCATTGTGATGGCAAGGGCATGGAGCATTATGATGAGAAGGCCATGGAGCATTCTGATGACATGTGTCATGGAGCTTTGTGAAGACAAGGGCATGGAGCAAAGGGATGAGAGCGTTCATGGAGCACTGTGATGACAATCACATGGACCACTGTGATGCCAAGGGTCATGGATCTTTGTGATGACAAAAGTCATGGAGCATTTTGATGGCAAGGGTGTTGTGCATTGTGATGAGAAGGGCAGGGAACATTCTGATGACAGGGTCATGGAGCAATTTGATGACAAGTGTCATGGAACATTTTGATGACAGGTGTTCTGGAACATTGTGATGTCAGGGGTCATCGAACATTGTGATGATAAGAGCATGTAGCATTGTGATGACAGCAGTCATGGAACATTGTGATGACAGGGGTGAGGGAGTATTGTGACAAATAGTGATGTAGCATTGTGATATCAGTGGTGAGAGAGCATTTTGATGAGAAGTACATGGAGCAATGTGATGACAAATTTTATGGAGCATTGTGATAACAATATTGTGGAGCACTGTGATGACAAGCGCATGGTGCATTGTGATGAAAAGCGCATGGAGCATTGTGATGACAAGGGTCAAAGAGCATTGTGATGAAAAGTTCATGGAGCACTGTGGTTAAAAAGGTCACAGAGACTGTTGATGACGAGGGCATGGACCAATGTGATGACAAATTCATGAAGCATTGTGATGACTGGAGTAACGGAGCACTGTGATGACAGGAGTCATGGAGCATTGTGATAACAACGGCATGGAGCATTGTGATGACAAGGGCATGGAACATTGGTCTAATAAGTTTCATGGATTATTGCGATGACAGTTGGAATGGCACAATGTGATGACAAGGGCATGGAGAATTGTGATGACAAGGTCATGCAGTATTGTGAAGACAGGTGTCAGGGAGGATTGTGATGACATATGTAATGGCCCATTGTGATGACAATGGCATGGAGCATTGTGTTGCCAAGTGTCATGGAGGATTCTGATGACAAAGGTAATGGAGCATTGTGATGACAATGGCTTGGAGCATTGTCATGGCAAGGGTCAGGGAGCATTGTGCTGACAAGTGCATGGAGAATTGTGATGACAAGCGTCATGGAGCATTCTGATGACAAGCTTGTGGAGTATTTTGATGACAATGGCATGGAGCATTGTGATGAAAACGGCATGGGGCATTGTGATGGAAAAGGCATGGAGCCTTTTCATGACAGGGTTCAAGGAGCATTCTGATGACATGTGTCAGTGAGCATTGTGATGACAAGTGTATTGAGAATTGTGATGACAACAGTCATGGAGCATTGTGATGAAAAGGGCATGGAGTATTGTGATGACAGGCATCATGGAGCATTGTGATGACATGTGTTATGGAACACTGTGATCACACGGTTTTGGAGCATTGTGATGACAGAGGTCATGGATCATTTTGATTTCAAGGAGCATGGAGCCTTGTGATGACAAGGGCATGAAGCAATGTGATCCCAAGGTTCATGGAGGATTGTGATGACAATGGAAATGGAGTATTGTGATTACAAGCAAACAGAGCATTGTAATGACAAGGTCATGTAGCATTTTGCTGACAAAGGCATGGAGCATTGTGATGACATGTGTAATGGAGCATTGTGATGACAACGGAGTGGAGCATGGTCATGAAAATGTCCTGGAGCACTGTGATGAGAAGACCATGGAGACTTGTGATGACAAGTCTCATGGAGCATTCTGATGAAAAGGGGCATGGAGCACTATGATTACATTGGTCTTGGAGCATTGTGATGACTAGTGCATGGAGCATTGTGAGGAGAAGGCCATGGAGCATTCTGATCACATGTGTCATGGAGTTTTGTGATGACAAGGGCATGGAGCATTTGTGATTACAGGGATCTTGGAACATTGTGATGAAAAGTGCATGGATCATTGTTATGAAAAAGGCATGTAGCCTTGTCATGACAGGGTTCATGGAGCATACTGACGACAAGTTTCAGGGAGCATTGTGATGACAAGTGTATTGAGCATTGTGATGACAAGATCATGGAGCTTTGTGATGAGAAGACCATGGATAATTGTGATGATGAGTGTCATGGGGTGTTGTGATGATAAGTGTTATGGATCATTGTGATCACAAGGGTTTGGAGCATTATGATGACAGAGGTCATGGAGAATATTGATTTCATTGTGATGACAATAGCCTGAAGCATTATGATCATGGGCATGTTGCATTGTGATGACAGGGTTCATGGAGCATTGAGATGATAAGGGCATGGAACATTCTGATGACATGCGTCATGGGGCTTTGTGATGACAAGTGCATGGGGCATTGTGATTTCAGGGGTCAGGAGCATTGTGATGACAAGTGTTATGGAACCTTGTGATGACTAGGCCGTGGAACATTGTGATGGCAAGGGTCATGGAGCATTGTTCTGACAGTGGTCATGGAGCATTTTGATTTCATTGTGATGACAATAGCATGAATCATTATGATGATGGGCATGGTGCATTGTGATGACAGGGTTCATGGATCATTGAGATGAAAAGGGGCATAGAGCATTGTGATTAGAGGGTTCTTGGAGCATTGTGATGAGAAGGGTCATGGAGCTTTGTGATGACAAGGCCATGCAACATCGTGGTAGCAGTGGTCATGGAGCATTGTTATGACTGGGGTAATGGAGCATTGTGATGGCAAGGGCATGGAGCATTGTGATGCCAAGTCATGGAGCATTTTGATGACAAGAGTGTGGTGAATTTTGATGAGAAGGGCAGGGAGCATTTTGATGACAGGGTCATGGAAGTATTTGATGACAGGTGTTATGGAACACTGTGATGTCAGCGGTCATGGAGCATTTTGATGAAAAGGATCATAGAGCAGTTTGATGACAGGTGTTATGGAACATTTTGATGTCAGGGGTCATCGAACATTGTGATGATAAGTGCATGTAGCATTGTGATGACAGATGCCATGAAACATTGTGATGACAGTGGTGAGGGAGTATTGTGACAAATAGTGATGTAGCATTGTGATATCAGTGGTGAGAGAGCATTTTGATGAGAAGTGCATGGAGCATTGTGGTGACAAGTTTTATGGAGCATTGTAATGACAAATTTGTGGAGCATTGTGATGACAAGTGCATGGTGCATTGTGATGACATGTGTCATGGAGCATTGTGCTGAGAAAGGCATAGAGCATTTTGATGACAAGGGTCAAAGAGCATTGTGATGAAAATTTCATGGAGCATTGTGATTAAAAAGGTCACAGAGACTGTTGATGACGAGGACATGGACAATTCTGATGACAAAGTTCATGAAGCATTGTGATGACTGGAGTCACGGAGCATTGTGTTGAATGGGGTCATGGAGAATTGTGATAACAAGGGCATGGAGCATTGTGAGGACAAGGGGATGGAACAGTGGTCTATTTAGTTTCATGGATTATTGTGATGACATTTGGAATGGGGCATTGTGATGACAAGGGCACGGAGAATTGTGATGCCAATTGTCATGTAGGATTCTGCTGTCAAAGATAATGGAGCATTGTGATGACAATGGCTTGGAGTATTTTGATGACAAGGATCAGGGAGCATTGTGCTGACAAGTGCATGGAGATTTGTGATGACAAGGGTCATGGAACATTCTGATGACAAGCTTGTGGAGTATTTTGATGACAATGGCATGGAGCATTGTGATGAAAACGGCATGGGGCACTGTGATGAAAAAGGCATGTAGCCTTTTCGTGACAGGGTTCAAGGAGCATTCTGACGACAAGTGTCAGGGAGCATTGTGATGACAAGTGAATTGAGAATTGTGATGACAAAGGTCATGTAGCATTGTGATGAAAAGGGCATGTATTTTTGTGATGACAGGCATCATGGAGCGTTGTGATGACAAGTGTTATGGAACACTGTGATCACAAGGGATTTGAGCATTTTGATGACAGAGGTCATGGATCATTTTGATTTCAAGGAACATGGAGCATTGTGATGACAAGGGCATGAAGCAATGTGATCCCAAGTTTCATGGAGGATTGTGATGACAATGGTAATGGAGTATTGTGATGACAAATGCATAGAGCATTGTAATGACAAGGCCATGTAGCATTTTGCTGACAAAGGCATGGAGCATTGTGATGACAGGGATCATGGAGCACTGTGATGAAAAGCGTCACGGAGCATTGTGAATACAGGGGTCATGGAGCATTGGGATGACAAGGGCATGCATCACTGTGATGGCAAGGTTCATGGAGCATTGGGCTGAATATGTTCATGGAATATTGTGATGACAGGGGTCATGGAGCATTGTGATGACAAGGGAATGGAGCATGGTGATGACAAGTTCCTGGAGCATTCTTATGAGAAGACCATGGAGACTTGTGATGACAATTCTCATGGAGCATTCTGATGAAAAGGGTCATGTAGCATTTTGATAACAGGGGTCTTGCAGCTTTGTGATGACAAGGGGATGGATTATTTTGATGACAAAGGCATGTAGCCTTTTCATGAGAGGGTACAAGGAGCAAACTGACGACAAGTGTCAGGGAGCATTGTGATGACATGTGTATTGAGCATTGTGATGACAAAGATCATGGAGCATTGTGATGAGAAGACCATGGATAATTGTGATGATGAGCGTCATGGGGTGTTGTGGTGATAAGTGTAATGGAACATAGTGATCACAAGGGTTTGGAGCATTATGATGACAGAGATCATGGAGAATATTGATTTCATTGTGATGACAATAGCCTGAAGCATTATGATGATGGGCATGGTGCATTGTGATGACAGGGTTCATGGAGCATTGAGATGAAAAGGGGCATGGAGCATTGTGTTTACAGGGGTCTTCGAGAATTGTGATGACAACGGCATGGAGCATTGTGATGTGAAGGCCATGGAACATTCTGATGACATGTGTCATGGAGCTTTGTGATGACAAGGGCATGGAGCATTGTGATTTAATGGGCCTTCAGCATTGTGATGACAGGTGTCATGGAACCTTGTGATGACTAGGCCGTGGAGCATTGTGATGGCATGGGTCATGGTGCATTGTTATGACAGAGGAAATGGAGCATTGTGATGAGAAGGGTATGGAATATTGGTCTGAAATGTTTCAGGGATTATTGTGATGAGAGTGGGCATGGAGCATTGTGATGACAAGGGTACGGAACACTATGATACATGGGTCATGCAGGATTGTAATGACAAGGACATGGAGCATTGTGATGAGAAGGGCATCGAGCATTGTGATGACAAGTGTCATGGAGCTTTGTGATGACAAGGGCATTGAGCAATATGATAGGAGGGTTCATGGAGCTTTGTGATGACAATGACATGGAGCATTGTGATTCCAAGGGTCATGGAGCTTTGTGATGACAAGTCATGGAGCATTTTGATGACAAGGGCAAGATGCATTGTGATGAGAAGGGCAGGGAGCATTTTGATGACCGGGTCATGCAGCAATTTGATGAAAAGTGTAATGGAATATTTGGATGGCAGGGGTTATAGAACATTGTGATGTCAGGGGTCTTGGAGCTTTGGGATGAAAAGGATCATGGAGCATTTTGATGACAGGGTTTATGGAACATTGTGATGTCAGGAGTCATGGAACATTGTGAAGATAAGGGGATGTAGCAGTGTGATGACAGGTTCATGGAACATTGTGATTACAGGGGTGAGGGAGTATTGTGATGACTAGTGATGGAACACTGTGATATCTCTGGTGAGAGAACATTTTGATGAGAAGTGCATGGAGCATTGTGATTACAAGTTTTATGGAGCATGGCAATGACAAATATGTGGACCGTTGTGATGAAATTCACGTGGCATATTTTGAAGACAATGGTCATGGAGCACTGTTCTCACAAAGAAATGGAGCATTGTGATTACAAGGGTCACAGAGAATTGTGATGAAATGTTCATGGAGCATTGTGGTTACAAAGGTCACAGAGCCTTGTGATGACACGGGCATGGGCCATTGTGATGACAAACGTTATGAAGCATTGTGATGACTGGAGTCACGGAGCATTTTGATGTCAGGGGTCATGGAGCATTGTGATGACATGTGTCATGGAGCATTGTGCTGACATGTGCATGGAGCATTGTGCTGACAAGGGTCATGGAGCATTGTGCTGAGAAAGGCATAGAGCATTGTGATGACAAGTTTCAAAGAGCATTGTGATGAAAAGTTCATGGAGCATTGTGGTTAAAAAGTTCACAGAGACTGTTGATGACGAGGGCATGGAACATTGTGGTGACAAAGGTCATGAAGCATTTTGATGACTGGAGTCACGGAGCACTGTGATGGCAGGGGTCATGGAGTATTGTGATAACAAGGGCATGGAGCATTGTGATGACAAGGGCATGGATCATTGGTCTAATAAGTTTCATGGATTATTGCGAAGACAGTTGGAATGGTGCACTGTGATGACAAGGGAATGGAGAATTGTGATGACCAAGTCATGCAGTATTGTGAAGACAGGTGTCAGGGAGCATTGTGATGACATATGTAATGGCCCATTGTGATGACAATGGTATGGAGCATTGGGATGCCAAGTGTCATGGTGGATTCTGATGACAAAGGTAATGGAGCATTGTGATGACAATGGCTTGGAGCATTGTGATGACAGGTGCATGGAGCATTGGTCTGAGAAGATTCACAGATTATTGTGATGACAGTGGACATGGTGCATTGTGATGACAAGGGCATGGATCATTGTGAAGAGAAGTTCATGGAGTATTGTGAAGACAGGTGTCAGGGAGCATTGTGATGACATATGTCATGGTCCATTGCGATGACAATCGCTGGGAGTATTGTGATGCCAAATGTAATGGAGGATTGTGATGACAAATATAATGGAGCATTGTGATGACTAGGGCTTGCAGCATTATGATGACAATGGTCATTGAGAATTTTCATGACAAGGTCGTGAAGCATTTTGATGACAAGGTCCTGGAGCATTGTGATGAGAAAACCATGGAGCCTTGTGATGACAAGTCTCCTGGAGCATACTGATGAAAATGGGCATGGAGCATTGTGATTAGAGGGGTCTTGGCACATTGTGATGACAAGGGCATGGAGCATTGTGAGGAGAAGGCCAAGGAGCATTCTGATGACATGGGTCATTGAGCTTTGTGATGACAAGGGCATTGAGCACTGTGATTACAGGGGTCTTGGAGCATTGTGATGAAAATGTCATGGATCATTGTGATGAAAAATGCATGGAGCCTTGTCATGACAGGATTCAAGGAGCATACAGACAACAAGTGTCAGGGAATATTTTGATGACATGTGTACTGAGCATTGTGATGACAAAGGTCATGGAGCATTTTGATGAGAAGACCATGGATAACTGTGATGACGAGCGTCATGGGGCATTGTGATGACAAGTGATATGGAATATTGTGATCACAAGGGTTTGGAGCATTGTTATGACAGAGGTCATGGAGCATTTTGATTTCATTGTGATGACAATAGCATGAAGCATTATGATGATGGGCATGGTGCATTGTGATGAGAGGGTTCGTGGATCATTGAGATGAAAAGGGGCATAGAGCATTGTGATTAGAGGGTTCTTGGAGCATTGTGATGAGAACGGTCAAGGAGCTTTGTGATGACAAGGCCATGGAACATCGTGATAGCAGGGGTCATGGAGCATTGTTATGACTGGGATAATGGAGCATTGTGATGGCAAGGGCATGGAGCATTGTGCTGACAAGTCATGGAGCATTTTGATGACAAGGGTGAGGTGCATTTTTATGAGAAGGGAAGGGAGCATTTTGATGACAGGGTCATTGAACAATTTGATGAAAAGTGTCATGGAACATTTTGATGACAGGTGTTATGAAACATTGTGATGTCAGGGGTCATGGAGCATTTTGATGAAAAGGATCATGGAGCAGTTGGATGACAGGTGTTATGGAACATTTTGATGTCAGGGGTCATCGAACATTGTGAGGATAAGTGCATATAGCATTGTGATGACAGGTGCCATGAAACATTGTGATGACAGAGGTGAGTGAGTATTGTGACAAATAGTGATGTAGCATTGTGATATCAGTGGTGAGAGAGCATTTTGATGAGAAGTGCATGGAGCATTGTGATGACAAGTTTTATGGAGCATTGTGAAGACAATTTGGTGGAGCATTGTGATGACAAGCGCATGGTGCATTGTGATGAAATGTGTCATGGAGCATTGTGCTGAGAAAGGCATAGAGCATTTTGATGACAAGGGTCAAAGAGCATTGTGATGAAAATTTCATGGAGCATTGTGGTTAAAAAGGTCACAGAGACTGTTGATGACGAGGACATGGACAACTGTGATGACAAAGTTCATGAAGCATTTTGATGACTGGAGTCACGGAGCTTTGTGATGACAGGGGGCATGGAGCATTGTGATAACAAGGGCATGGAGCATTGTGATGACAAGGGGATGGAACAGTAGTCTATTTAGTTTCATGAATTATTGTGATGACAGTTGGAATGGGGCATTGTGATGAAAATGGCATGGAGCATTGTGATGCCAAGTGTCATGTAGGATTCTGATGACAAAGGTAATGGAGCATTGTGATGACAATGGCTTGGAGCATTGTGATGACAAGGGTCTGGGAGCATTGTGCTGACAAGTGCATGGAAAATTGTGATGACAAGGGTCACGGAACATTCTGATGAGAAGCTTATGGAGTATTTTGATGACAATGGCATGGGGCATTGTGATGAAAACGGCATGGGTCATTGTGATGAAAAAGGCATGGAGCCTTTTCGTGATAGGGTTCAAGGAGCATACTGACGACAAGTGTCAGGGAGCATTGTGATGACAAGTGTATTGAGAATTGTGATGACAAAGGTCATGGAGCATTGTGATGAAAAGGGCATGGAGTATTCTGAAGACAGGCATCATGGAGCGTTGTGATGACAAGTGTTATGGAACATTGTGATCACAAGGGTTTGGAGCATTGTGATGAGAGAGGTCATGGATCATTTTGATTTCAAGGAGCATGGAGAATTGTGATGAGAAGGGCATGAAACAATATGATCCCAAGGTTCATGGAGGATTGTGATGACAATGGAAGTGGAGTATTGTGATGACAAGCACATAGAGCATTGTAATGACAAGGTCATGTAGCATTTTGCTGACAAAGGCATGGAGCATTGTGATGACATGTGTCATGGAGCACTGTGATTTCAAGCGTCACGGAGCATTGTGAATACAGGGGTCATGGAGCATTGGGATGACAAGGGCATGGATAATTGTGACGACAATTGTAATGGAGCACTTGGCTGAAAATGTTCATGGAGTGTTGTGATGACAGGGGTCATGGAGCATTGTGATGACTAGGGAATGGAGCATTGTGATGACAAGAGTCCCGGATCATTGTCTTGTCAGGTGTCATGGAGTGTTGTGATGACAGTGGTCATGGAGCTTTGAGATGATATTGGCCATGGAGCATTGTGATGAATAGGTCGTGGAGCATTGGGCTGAAAATATTCATGGATTATTGTGATGACAGGGGTCATGGAGCATTGTGATGACAAGGGAATGGAGCATGGTGATGACAAGGTCCTGGAGCATTGTGATGAGAAGACCATGGCTACCTATGATGACAATTCGCATGGAGGATTCTGAGGAAAAGGGACATGGAGCATTGTGACTACAGGGGTCTTGGAGCATTGTGATGACTAGGGCATGGAACACTGTGATACATTGGTCATGGGTCATGGAGCTTTGTGATGACAAGTCATGGAGCATTGTGATAACAAGGGCATGGAGCATTGTGATGACAAGGGGATGGAACAGTAGTCTATTTAGTTTCATGGATTATTGTGATGACAGTTGGAATGGGGCATTGTGATGACAAGGGTACAGAACACTATGATATATGGGTCATGCAAGATTTTAATGACAAGGGCATGGAGCATTGTGATGAGAAGGGCATCGAGCATTGTGATGACAAGTGTCATGGAGCTTTGTGATGACAAAGGCATTGAGCAATATTATGAGCGGGTTCATGGAGCATTGTGATGACAATGACATGGAGCATTGTGATTCCAAGGGTCATGGAGCTTTGTGATGACAAGTCATTGAGCATTTTGATGACAAGGGCATGATGCATTGTGATGAGAAGGGCAGGGAGCATTTTGATGACCCGGTCATGCAGTAATTTGATGAAAATTGTAATGGAACATTTTGATGGCAGGTGTTATAGAACATTTTGATGTCAGGGGGCTTGGATCTTTAGGATGAAAAAGGTCATGGAGCATTTTGATGACAGGGGTCATGGAACATTGTGAAGATAAGGGGATGTAGCAGTGTGATGACAGGGTCATGGATCATTGTGATTACAAGTGTGAGGGAGTATTGTGATGACTAGTGATGGAACACTGTGATATCTCTGGTGAGAGAGCATTTTGAGGAGAAGTGCATGGAGCATTGTGATTACAAGGCTTATGGAGCATTGCAATGACAATATTGTGGACCGTTGTGATGAAATGTGCGTGGCACATTGTGAAGACAATGGTCATGGAGCATTGTTCTGACAACGACAAGGAGCATTGTGATGACAAGGGTCACAGAGAATTGTGATGAAATGTTCATTGAGCGTTTTGGTTACAAAGGTCACAGAGCCTTGGGATGACGCGGGCATGGACTATTATGATGACAAACGTTATAAATCATTGAGACGACTTGAGTCACGGAGCATTGTGATGACAGGGTTCATGGAGCATTGTGATGACAAGGGCATGAAACATTGTGATGACAGGGGCATGGAGCATTGGTCTGACAAGTCTCATAGATTATTGTGAGGACAGTGGGCATGGTGAATTGTGATGAAAATGGCATGGAGAATTGTGATGAGGAGGTCAGGGAGTATTGTGAAGACAGGTGTAAGGGAGCATTGTGATGACATATGTCATGGTCCATTGCGATGACAATGGCATGGAGCACTGTGATGCCAAATGTAATGGAGAATTGTGATGACAAATATAAAGGAGCATTGTGATGATTAGGGATTGGAGCATTATGATGACAAGGGCCATTGAAAATTTTCATGACAATGTCGAGAAGCATTGTTATGACAAGATCCTGGAGCATTGTGATAACAAAACCATGGAGCCTTGTGATGACAATTCTCATGGTGCATACTGATGAAAATGGGCATGGAGCATTGTGATTACAGGCTTCTTGGAACATTGTGATTACAAGGGCATGGAGCATTGTGTGGAGAAGACCAAGGAGCATTCTGATGGCATGCGTCATTGAGCTTTGTGATGACAAGGGCATGGAGCATTGTGATTACAAGGGTCTTGGATCACTGTGATAAAAAGGGCATGGATCATTGTGATGAAAAATGCATGGAGCCTTGTCATGACAGGATTCAAGGAGCATACAGACAACAAGTGTAAGGGAGCATTTTGATTACAAGTGTATTGAGCATTGTGATGACAAAGGTCATGGAGCATTGTGATGAGAAGACCATGGATAATTGTGATGACGAGCGTCACGGGGCATTGTGATGACAAGTGTTATGGAATATTGTGATCACAAGGGTTTGGAGCATTGTTATGATGGAGGTCATGGAGCATTTTGATTTCATTGTAATGACAATAGCATGAAGCATTATGATGATGGGCATGGTGCATTGTGATGACAGGGTTCATGGATCATTGAGATGAAAAGGGGCATAGAGCATTGTGATTACAGGGTTCTTGGAGCATTGTGATGACAAGGGTCATGGAGCTTTGTGATGACAAGGCCATGGAACATTGTTATGGCAGTGGTCATGGAGCATTCTTCTCACAGGGGAAATGGAGCATTGTGATGGCAACGGCATGGAGCATTGTGATGAGAAGGCCATGGAGCATTCTGAAGACATGTGTCATGGAGCTTTGTGAAGACAAGGGCATGGAGCAATGTGATGAGAGCGTTCATGGAGCATTGTGATGACAATGACATGGAGCATTGTGATGCCAAATATCATGGATCTTTGTGATGACAAAGGTCATGGAGCATTGTGAAGGCAAGGGCGTTGTGCATTGTGATGAGAAGGGCAGGGAGCATTCTGATGACAGGGTCATGGAGCAATTTGATGAAAAGTGTCATGGAACATTTTGAAGACAGGTGTTATGGAACATTGTGATGTCAGGGGTCATCGAACATTGTGATGATAAGTGCATGTAGAATTGTGATGACAGGAGTCATGGAACATTGTGATGACAGGGGTGAGGGAGTATTGTGACAAATAGTGATGTAGCATTGTGATATCAGTGGTGAGAGAGCATTTTGATGAGAACTGCATGGAGCATTGTGATGACAAATTTTAAGGAGCATTGTGATGACAAGATTATGGAGCACTGTGATGACAAGCGCATGGTGCATTGTGATGACATGTGTCATGGAGCATTGTGCTGACAAGCGCAAGGAGCATTGTGATGACAAGGGTCAAAGAGAATTGTGATGAAAAGTTCATGGAGCATTGTGGTTAAAAAGGTCACAGAGACTGTTGATGACGAGGGCATGGACCATTGTGATGACAAAGGTCATGAAGCACTGTGATGACTGGAATCACGGAGCATTGTGATGACAGGGGTCATGGAGCATTGTGATAACAAGGGCATGTAGCATTGTGATGACAAGGGCATGCAACATTGGTCTAATAAGTTTCATGGATTATTGCAATGACAGTTGGAATGGCGCATTGTGATGACAAGGGCATGGAGCATTGAGATGACCAGGTCATGCAGTATTGTGAAGACAGGTGTTAGGGAGCATTGTGATGACATATGTAATGGCCCATTGTGATGACAATGGCATGGAGCATTGTGATGCCAAGTGTCATGAAGGATTCTGATGACAAAGTTTATGGAGCATTGTGATGACAAGGGTCAAGGAGCATTGTGCTGACAAGTGCATGGAGCATTGTGATGACAAGGGTCATGGAGCATTCTGAGGACAAGCTTGTGGAGTATTTTGTTGACAATGGCATGGAGCATTGTGATGAAAACAGCATGGGGCATTGTGATGAAAAAGGCTTGGAGGCTTTTCGTGACAGGTTTCAAGGAGCATTCTGATGACAAGTGTCAGGGAGCATTGTGATGACAAGTGTATTGAGAATTGTGATGACAACAGTCATGGAGCATTGTGATGAAAAGTGCATGGAGTATTGTGATGACAGGCATCATGGAGCGCTGTGATGACAAGTGTTATGGAACACTGTGATCACAAGTGTTTGGAGCATTGTGATGAGAGAGGTCATGGATCATTTTGATTTCTAGGAGCATGGAGCATTGTGATGACAAGGGCATGAAGCAATGTGATCCCAAGGTTCATGGAAGATTGTGTTGACAATGGAAATGGAGTATTGTGATGACAAGCGCATAGAGCATTGTAATGACTAGGTCATGTAGCATTTTTCTGACAAAGGCATGGAGCATTGTGATGACAGGTGTCATGGAGCACTGTGATGACAAGCGTCACGGAGCATTGTGAATACAGGGGTCATGGAGCATTGTGATGACAAGGGAATGGAGCACTGTGATGAAAACTTCCTGGAGCATTGTGATGAGAATACCATGGAGCCTTGTAATAACAAGTCTCATGGAACATTCTGATGAAAAGGGGCATGGAGTATTGTGATTACAGGGGTCTTGGACCATTGTGATGACAAGGGCATGGAGCATTGTGAATACATGGGTCTTGGAGCATTGTGATGAAAATGGCATGGATCATTGTGATGAAAATGCCATGGAGCCTTGTCATGACAGGGTTCAAGGAGCATATTGACGACAAGTGTCATGGAGCATTGTGATGACAAGTGTATTTGAGAATTTTTATGACAAAAATCATGGAGCATTGTGATGAGAAGACCATGTATAATTGTGATGACGAGCGTCATGGGGCATTGTGATGACAAGTGTTTTGGAATATTGTGATCACAAGGGTTTGGAGCATTGTTAAGACACAGGTCATGGAGCATTTTGATTTCATTCTGATGACAATAGCATGAAGCATTATGATGATGGGCATGGTGCATTGTGATGACAGGGTTCATGGATCATTGAGATGAAAAGGGGCATAGAGCATTGTGATTACAGGGTTCTTGGAGCATTGTGATGAGATGGGTCATGGAGCTTTGTGACGAAAAGGCCATGGAACATAGTGATGGCAGGGGTCATGGAGCATTGTTATGACAGGGGTAATGGAGCATTGTGATGGCAAGGGCATGGAGCATTATGATGAGAAGGCCATGGAGCATTCTGATGACATGTGTCATGGAGCTTTGTGAAGACAAGGGCATGGAGCAAAGGGATGAGAGCGTTCATGGAGCACTGTGATGACAATCACATGGACCACTGTGATGCCAAGGGTCATGGATCTTTGTGATGACAAAAGTCATGGAGCATTTTGATGGCAAGGGTGTTGTGCATTGTGATGAGAAGGGCAGGGAACATTCTGATGACAGGGTCATGGAGCAATTTGATGACAAGTGTCATGGAACATTTTGATGACAGGTGTTCTGGAACATTGTGATGTCAGGGGTCATCGAACATTGTGATGATAAGAGCATGTAGCATTGTGATGACAGCAGTCATGGAACATTGTGATGACAGGGGTGAGGGAGTATTGTGACAAATAGTGATGTAGCATTGTGATATCAGTGGTGAGAGAGCATTTTGATGAGAAGTACATGGAGCAATGTGATGACAAATTTTATGGAGCATTGTGATAACAATATTGTGGAGCACTGTGATGACAAGCGCATGGTGCATTGTGATGAAAAGCGCATGGAGCATTGTGATGACAAGGGTCAAAGAGCATTGTGATGAAAAGTTCATGGAGCACTGTGGTTAAAAAGGTCACAGAGACTGTTGATGACGAGGGCATGGACCAATGTGATGACAAATTCATGAAGCATTGTGATGACTGGAGTAACGGAGCACTGTGATGACAGGAGTCATGGAGCATTGTGATAACAACGGCATGGAGCATTGTGATGACAAGGGCATGGAACATTGGTCTAATAAGTTTCATGGATTATTGCGATGACAGTTGGAATGGCACAATGTGATGACAAGGGCATGGAGAATTGTGATGACAAGGTCATGCAGTATTGTGAAGACAGGTGTCAGGGAGGATTGTGATGACATATGTAATGGCCCATTGTGATGACAATGGCATGGAGCATTGTGTTGCCAAGTGTCATGGAGGATTCTGATGACAAAGGTAATGGAGCATTGTGATGACAATGGCTTGGAGCATTGTCATGGCAAGGGTCAGG